>NC_041389.1:676628197-676634198 GCF_002162155.2 Triticum dicoccoides
CGGGGGCAGCGACGGGCCGGGGCGTGACGCGGGGGCGGCGACGCAGGGACGGCGCGACAGGGACGGGCCCGGGGCGGCGACGGAGACGAGGGCGGCGACGGGGACAGGGGCGGCAACGACGATGGGGGCAGCGACGGGGACGGGGGCGGCGACGGCGACGGGGTCGGTGACGGCGTCGATCAATCGGGGCGGGCGGTGCTTCAATGGGGAAACAGAGGAAGAAACAGAGGGAGAATGAAATTTTTCGAAGTGTTGTATACATAGAAGGCACCTTTAGTACCGGTTGGAGCCATCAACCGGTACTAAAGGCCAGTTTTGGCCAGCCCAAGCGACGGGAAGCGACCCCCTTTAGTACCGGGTGGTGGCACAAACCGGTACTAAAGGCCCCCCCTTTAGTACCGGTTTGTGCCACGACCCGGTACTAAAGGGGGTGCGATGGCGCAGGTGCGGTGCGGCAAGTTTAGTCCCACCTCGCTAGCCGAGGGGTGACCGCACTGGTTTATAAACCCCCGTGTGGTCGCTCTATCTAGCTCCTCTCCAAAGCATGCTTACTGGGCCTATGTGTTCTTTGCTGCCCTGTGGGCCCACTTGGCCTTTGCGGGCCTACATCCTGGCCCAACGACAGGTTGGGTTTCTAGTCGTATGCAGGCCGCTCTGGCCTAGTAGGCGGGCTTTTTTTTATTTTTTTTTGCTTTATTCTTTTTGTGTTGTTTTTTGTGTGTATTTAGAGTTTCTTTGTGAATATTTTTGATTTAGGTACAGAAAATTAAAAACTTTCTGTTAGTGCCCGTAGTTTTCAAATTTGAATAGTTTAAATTTTGAATTATTTGAAATTAGTTTGAATCACTAGTTTGTGAATAACTTAACTTTAAAAATCAGTAAAGGCATGAAAGAATTTGTTTGCACATAAAATTTCTTCGCGTTTCAAATGCCAAAACACATAACTACCCTAACTATTACAGAGATTCCCCTCTGGGTGTGAAACACAGAAGAAAGTGATGATAGTGAAACCGATCACATCCCAGATCTTTGGGTGTGAAACCTTTTCTTCGTGTGTGTCCCTTTGCACCGTAACCATGGAAAATCTTCATCATTAACGGGTTGCTCGGGTCAATATTCACTGTGAATGGAGCAATTTCATCAAACTTTTCATAATCTTCTGACTTGTCTGTCTTGTCATCCACTCCCACGATTTTTCTCTTCCCAGAAAGAACTATGTGCCACTTTGGCTCATCGTACGATGCATTTGCTTCCTTATCTTTTCTTTTTCTTGGCTTGGTAGACATGTCCTTCACATAGAAAACCTGTGCCACATCATTGGCTAGGACGAATGGTTCGTCTGCATACGCAAGATTGTTGAGATCCACTGTTGTCATTCCATACTGCGGGTCTTCCGTTACCCCGCCTCGTGTCATATTGACCCATTTGCACCGAAACAAAGGGACCTTTAAACCACGTCGATAGTCAAGTTCCCATATGTCTTGTATATAACCATAATATGTTTCCTTTCCCGTCTTGGTTTCTGCATCAAAGCGGACACCACTGTTTTGGTTGGTGCTCTTCTTATCTTGGGCGATCGTGTAAAATGTATTACCATTTATCTCGTACCCTTTGAAAGTCATTATATTCGAAGATGGTAATTAGGACAGCAAGTATATGTCATCTTCAATAGAGGTGTCATGCATGGTACGTGTCTGCAACCAGCTGGCGAAACTCCTGCTTTGTTCACGTGTAATCCAGTCATCAAACCGCTCCGGGTGTTTGGAGCGTAGCAAATTCTTGTGTTCATCCATATACGGAGCCACCAAGGCGGAATTCTGTAGAACTGTGTAGTGTGCTTCAGTGAGAGAATGTCCGTCCATACATATTATTTGTTCCCCTCCTAGCGTGCCTTTTCCACCCAGTCTGCCCTTATGCCGCGATTCAGGAACACCAATCGGCTTAAGGTCAAGAATAAAGTCAATACAAAACTCAATGACCTCCTCATTTTGATGGCCCTTGGAGATTCTTCCTTCTGGCCTAGCACGGTTATGAACATATTTCTTTAAGACTCCATGAACCTCTCAAAGGGGAACATATTGTGTAGAAATACAGGACCCAAAATGTTAATCTCTTCGCATAGGTGAACTAGGACGTGCATCATGATGTTGAAGAAGGATGATGGGAACACCAACTCGAAACTGACAAGACATTGCACCAAATCATTCTGTAACCTTGGTATGATTTCTGGATCGATTACCTTCTAAGAGATTGCATTGAGAAATGCACATAGCTTCACAATGGCTAATCGAATGTTTTTCGGTAGAAGCCCCCTCAATGCAACCGGAAGCAGTTGCGTCATAATCACGTGGCAGTCATGAGACTTTAGGTTCTGGAACTTTTTCTCTGCCATGTTTATTATTCCCTTTATATTCGACGAGAAGCCAGACGGTACCTTAATACTGAGCAGGCATTCAAAGAAGATTTCCTTCTCTTCTTTGGTAAGAGCGTAGCTTGCATGACCCTGATGTATGCCGTCTTCTCCGTGCATATGTTGCAGGTCCTCCCGTGCCTCTGGTGTATCTTTTGTCTTCCCATACACGCCCAAGAAGCCAAGCAGGGTCACGCAAAGATTCTTCGTCATGTCCATCACGTCGATTGTGGAGCAGACCTCTAGGTCTTTCCAATATGGCAGGTCCCAAAATATAGATTTCTTCTTCCACATGGGTGCGCGTCCGTTAGCGTCCTTCGGAACAGGTTGTCCGCAGGACCCTTTCCAAATATCACCTTCAAATCCTTGACCATATCATGTACATCAGCACCAGTACGGTGGCGAGGCTTCGTCCGGTGATCCGCCTCACCTTTGAAATGCTTGCCTTTCTTTCTTACGGGATGCCTGCTCGGAAGAAATCGACGATGTCCCAGGTACACATTCTTCTTACAACTATTCAAATATATACTGTCGGTATCATCCAAATAGTGCGTGCATCCACGGTATCCCTTGTTTGTCTGTCCTGAAAGGTTACCGAGAGCAGGCCAATCATTGATGGTCACGAACAGCAATGCCTTTAGGTCAAATTCTTCCCCCATGTGCTCATCCCATGCACATACACCTGTTCCATTCCACAATTGTAAGAGTTCTTCAACTAATGGCCTTAGGTACACATCAATGTCGTTGCCGGGTTGCTTAGGGCCTTGGATGAGCACTGGCATCATAATGAACTTCCGCTTCATGCACAACCAAGGAGGAAGGTTATACAAACATAGTCACAGGCCAGGTGCTATGGTTACTGCTCTGCTCCCCAAAAAGATTAATGCCATCTGCGCTTAGACCAAACCTTACGCTCCTTGCGTCATCTGCAAACTCCTTCCCGTACTTTCTTTTAATTTTTCTCCACTGCGACCCGTCAGCGGGTACTCTCAACTTTCCGTTTTTCTTACGGTCTTCTCTGTGCCATCGCATCGCCTTGGCATGCTCTTTGTTTTGGAACAAACGTTTCAACCGTGGTATTATAGGAGAATACCACATCACCTTGGCAGGAATCTTCTTCCTGGGGCGCTCGCCCTCGACATCACCAGGGTCATCGTGGCTGATCTTATAGCGCAATGCACCACATACCGGGCAAGCGTTCAGATCCTCGTACTCACCGCGGTAGAGGATGCAATCATTAGGGCATGCATGTATCTTCTGCACCTCTAACCCTAGAGGGCAGACAGCCTTCTTTGCTTCGTATGTACTCTCGGGCAATTCGTTGTCCTTTGGAAGCATATCCTTTATCATTACCAGCAACTTTCCAAATCCCTTGTCAGATACACCATTCTCTGCCTTCCATTGCAGCAATTCTAGTGTGGTGCCCATCTTTTTCTTGTCACCTACACAATTCGGGTACAACAATTTTTTGTGATCCTCTAACATGCGCTGCAACTTCTTCTTCTCCAAATCACTTGCGCAGTTTCTCTTTGCATCGGCAATGGCCCGACCTAGATCATCAACAGGCTCATCTGATGCCTCTTCTTCAGCTTCTTCCCGCATTGCCGGCTCAACTTCTTCCCGCATTACCGGCTCAGCTTCTTCCCCCATTGTTGTATCATCGTATTCAGGGAACCCATGGCCAGGATAGCTGTCGTCGTCCTCTTCTTCTTCATTGTCTTCCATCATAACCCCTCTTTCTCCGTGCTTGGTCCAAACATTATAGTGGGGCATGAAACCGGACTCAAATAGGTGGACGTGAATGGTTCTTGACGTAGAGTAATTGCGACCATTCTTACAACCAGCACATGGACAAGGCATAAAACCATCCGCCCGCTTGTTTGCCTCAGCCGCAAGCAGAAAAGTATGCACGCCCTCAACGAACTGGGGAGAGCATCGGTCATCGTACATCCATTGCCGGCTCATCTTCATTACACAACACCGAATAGACCAAATTAATACAAGTTCATACATAAAGTTCATACAACACTTAAATGCAACAAACAAATAACTCTCTAGCTAAAGCATTTAAATGCAACAACAAATGCGATTAAGATCGCAACTAAGGTAACAATTGATCCAACAGCATAATGATACCAAGCCTCACTATCGATGGCATATTTTCTAATCTTTCTAATCTTCAAGCGCATTTTCTCCATCTTGATCTTGTGATCATCGACGACATCGGCAACATGCAACTCCAATGCCATCTTCTCCCCCTCAATTCTTTTCAATTTTTCTTTCAAGTACTCGTTTTCTCTTTCAACTAAATTTAACCTCTCGACAATAGGGTCGGTTGGAATTTCCGGTTCACATACCTCCTAGATAAAAATATCTATGTCAACTTGATGGGCATAAAAAATTGTCATAAACATGAAATGCAACAAATAGTTTTAAAAGAGAATATACCACATCCGAATCATAACAAGGACGAGGGCCGACGGGGACGGATATCAAAACCATGGCACTATGTATAACAAACAACGTACGGGTAAGATAATTATTATACGAGTAACTATATATCCAAATCACGCAAACATCAATTTTTTATATAAAATTTCATGAACAAGAGGCTCACCACAAGGTGGTGCCGGCGACGGGACAGTGCGGGCGATAGACGGTGGTTAGGATGAAGATTTAGAAGGCACTAAGTATACCACACCTACATATGCAAACTAAGTGTTATTTTGACCTCAAATTGCATATAAATCAAATACTACCACATATAATTCCTCCCAAATTACTAAAAGCCACAATTAATCACTATATAAACCAATGCAAGAGCTAATCTAGCAATGAGAGATGAAAGGACAAAGTTGCCAACCTTGGTGATCATTTGAATGGATGGGGGCCTGCAAATCTTGACAAATTTGGGGCAAATTTTGTGATGAACTCAAGAGGAAGAAGGGAAGAATAGAGGAGAGGGAGAGGGGAAAGGGGGAAGAACAGAGTGCGGGTGGATGAAGGGTTTATATAGGACGACCTTTAGTACCGGTTCGTGCCACGAACCGGTACTAAAGGTGCTGGAAGGGCCCCACTCTGACAACATCCTGCCACCACTTTCTTTAGTACCGGTTCGTGGCACGAACCGGTGCTAAAGGTTTGCCATGAACTGGTACTAAAGAGCTCCTCCCGCCTAGCCGTTGGAACCGGCACTAATGGACACATTAGTGCCGGTTCTGTTACAAACCGGGACTAATGTGTCTCACATTTGACCCTTTTTCTACTAGTGTTTAGATAGATACTTGTATAATTTTCTTACGTTTATTATTGTTTGTTATTATATAGTGACATGGTTTTCGTATCCGCCCCTGTCGGCCCTCGTCCTGTCTATGATCACTAGTAGAAAACCCCCATTCGAACCGGTTCGTGAGGGCCATTTGTCCCGGTTCCCGAACCGGGACTAAAGGGTCGTTACTAAAGCCCTGCCCCTTTAGTCCCGGTTCGCCCAGGAACTGGGACAGATGGGGGCTCCACGTGGCCACTGCCGCTTGCCCAGGCAGGGGCCTTTTGTCCCGGTTGGTGCCACCAACCGGGACCAAAAGGCTTCCA
>NC_041389.1:676634677-676648389 GCF_002162155.2 Triticum dicoccoides
GTTTTTGTAGTGTTAATTTAGGGGTTTCATATATTGTATTAGCTAGCTAATAGAGAGAAGTGTCCTCTCTTATCTCCGTGCTTGGTCGACGCTACGTATAGAGAGGACTCGACACGCTAGCTAGCTAGTAAGCAAATAAAGGAAGCTATTAAGTACAGAAGATCGTCATGAACATATACAGAAGTGATCGACCTCTCCTTCTCCGAGAGATTGGTCGAACTATAAGTTTTTGTATATCTTACCGACGCTACGGGCTACATATATATATACAACTAGCAGTGTGACCCGCGCATTTGCGCGGCTAGATTTGTTATAAAACAATCATTCAGAAGACCAGTAACATTGGGGCATTCAGCTCACTATTTAACTCATGGACTTTTGGACTGATCTTGAACTTTCTACTTCCACTATTTCTTGTGTTTTGGTGTCTTGTCATTCATGGATTTTTTTTCTTGTAGCCCAACATATTATTCACCTCTTGTAGCCCAGCACAATATTCACCTCATGTGTTGTAACAATTTGGGCCGTACTCTGATGTGGGTCTATGCGAAAGAATAACACTCTTGCTTTGCTGCGGAGCAAACATCAGTTTCCATGAACCAGGCGAGAATGCAGCTAAATGAATCATACAGATGATTATGTGATATGTGGCTTATCCATGTTTATTTTGTGTATGTACCTCTAGATTGTAGGATTTTCATATGATCTTATTAGCACTCAAATACTCGGAAAGATATCATAGAAGTGCCGCATAAATTTCATTAATAGATTTCTTATGCTCATAACTTTTGTAGATTTTTTTCATTTTGTTTTGTTTTTGAAAGGAAAGAGTTATGGGAGGCCCCAACAATTGTTTCTTTAGACAGTGTAAGAACCCAAACTCATGTCCGTGAGGAGTTGGACCTTGCTGGCTGGGCTGTACATCCATTTACCTAACCAAGTGAGCTACGCCCAATTCTCATAGGAGGAAATTTCTCTATGTTTTATTTAGTTTATCATTGGATTGTTCGACTTGTGTATGATTTAATTAAGACTTCATCCTGAAATAGATATTATAGTAATATAACTAATAAACTTATATGGATAGATTTTCTATGCTCCTAAATATGTACATGTTTTAGCATCAATAAAACAACTTTATTCCACTCATTTGCATAGGATCCTAGTGATTTTTTAAATTTACTTTCGGACATATACACACTATTTATGTATCATGCTGTTTTCTGTTTTGCACTATCCTTTGTATATTCACGCAATAATATAAAAATGTTCGCAGCATGATTTGACATAAAAATAATTATCGAGTTTTATGGTCTAGTGAAATATTTGAGTAATAGGTAAGGCCTGATAAAACATGATACAACATATTTGAATTGAATGTTGGCTAATGTAATGCATGGCAGCACATTGTCTATGAAAATTGATACATGGAGGCCAGAAGGCACGCGAGTAAATTTCTAGTACAGAGAAGATATCAGCATGTATGCTTGTTCTATGACAGATGCACTAAAAGTAGATATTATTTTCATATTAGTAAGTGTAGAATTGTAAGCTACAATTACGGAATTCCATGAAATGAAAGACATGAGCATGATAATATCAGAATGAATGGACATTGGCCCAGCCATTAGACAGCCTGTCATCTTCCATTTGTGAAAATAAAATTCTTGAATTTATACGAATCATGATTCAATCTAATAAATAGCCAATTCTTAATTAATTGTGATGGAAGAAATTAGAAGAAACTAATTATGGTGAATCTAGTGATCGGTGGATTCTGTGGATCAAATTCATTGTTTTCAAAGGAAACAAAAATAACTTCTTATGTGAGTTATATATAATCACTTACCGGTGTTTGACATACGTGAAAAAGTTCTGATCTGTAAAACTTCGTTTCTTTTAGTCTAGCGGTTGATTATGACATATCAATTAGTATGCACTCAAATCCTGGTACAATCCATGTGTACAATTAGGCAAAAAGAACTAAAAACATGCATACTTACGTGCATCTCATACCCCCGCTATAGCTTGTTGGATGGGAAAGCCCATGGATGGATTGCTCTTGCTGCACCTCTGTTGTGGAGACGTTTGTAAACTCGTCTAACGACTATCCAGCGTTTGACGGTCTACTCTGACTCCAAGATGCCACGGCTGCCCCATGCTAGGCAGCTGACATGCCGCCGGAAGCATGCGAGAGACGGCCAAGGCAGCCCCGTGTTGTGTAACCGATATGCCACCCAAAATATGCGAGAGATGAGCCGAGCCTGAGGCCGCCCATGTGCACGTCGATTTTTTCCAGGCTTGATTTGCTCGATATGGTCGATCGTATAGGACATGGACACATTTTTTTTTCTTGGAATCCGATTGATTTTTTGTTACGTGATTCCGATTGATTTGCATAGAGATTTTTTTAAGGGATTAGGAACGTACATGATACATGGAGTTTTTTTTTGTGAACAGATACAGACTTGGACTCTAAACCTTTTTTTAACATAACGCAATGCTTGCTAGGCAGGTTGACAAAGTATAAAGATGCCTACTACTTCCTTCCAGAAAATCACAACCGTTGTTTGTTTATCTTTTGTATGTACATTGTATAGACTTTTCACGTGTCCTTCTCACAACTATTTTTTTCATGAAAAATATTTCTTTTTTGAATTTTGCATGCCTTAATGCCGTCCATTGATATTCGACATTTCCAACTATTTAAATTAGAACATACATCATCCACAGAAAAAATAACATATACTGTGATTCATTACTAAAAAAACGCGAGAATGGAAATATAAATTATTACCGGTAATATCTATTGTTTTGTTATAACAGAAATTGTTTTGCCAAAGAAATTGCCCCATAATTTTTATTATGTACGTACATATTCATTTTCCCTTTTTTGAATCAGATAGAGAAAAATATTTCTTTTTTCAATTTCGCATGCCTTAATTCTGTCCATTGATATTCGGCATTTCCAACTATTTAAATTAGAACATACATCATCCACAGAAAAAATAACATATACTGTGATTCATTACTAAAAAAACGCGAGAATGCAAATATAAATTATTACCGGTAATATCTATTGTTTTGTTATAACAGAAATTGTTTTGCCAAAGAAATTGTCCCATAATTTTTATTATGTATGTACATATTCATTTTCCCTTTTTTGAATCAGATAGAGAATGTTTACATTCGCAAAAAAAAATAGATAGAGAATGTTTAACCGTGAAGTGGTAAGGAGTCCCTGTTGTTGATTGTCAAAAAGGGGGGTCCGTGTTGTTTTTGTAACACAAAAAGGAGTCTAGAGGCTGATCCGTATTGTGCTTGGTCTTGTTTTTTGTGTGTGGTGGGACTCTTCTTTTGGTGGGGTGCTCGGCTCTTCCATATGGGAGTAGATGCCTGCCGTATTTGAACCGACGCTTATAATATTTACGTCTTACATTTTTTAATAGAAAAGGCATATTTGTGTGACGTACATGTTGACTATTCACATGTCAATCTTTTTCCAGGAGACGTGTCAAACTGTTTGTGCATGATAATATTTGATATTTCTATGTAACGCTACATATTTTAAATCTCAGCCGTCAATATTAGAAATTAGCGATTGAGATAATTTAATCTATATGGATCAACGTAATGGCTTGTTTGTCTTCTGTATTATGTATATAATAGATAGATGTGTAAGATCTCTTACAATACCCTAACATATGTACTCAACTTCCACATGCATGGTGGTATTCTCCGGCTTTATTGATGACGTGGTCAAGAAAGAATACAACCAATTCCTCTTGAATTGCTCGCATCCGATCTTGTTGTGGGAGTTCATTCCGCATCTCCCACATCTAATTTGAATAAGGGGGTCAATGCATATATATGAGTGAAACTCAACAGAAATGATGGCAATAAAGTAAACTTGTGAATATTATTGCTTACGCATTTCATATTGTCTTTTAGAGTAGCCCCGCCTATTCTTGGACGTCACGTTGTAGATGAACTCGCAGACGTAGTATCCATAGTAATTATTCCCTGGTTCCTACCACAAGCACTTTACGAGAAATAGAGGTCAATCAAACTGATAATGAAGCATTATAAATGGCATTGATTAAAGTAGCTAGAATCAACGGGAGATGCGCGGAACTAGCTAGCTAGTAGTACTTACTTTCGGGTATTTCCATCGCAGATCCCGCGGCAATGAAGTAACTTGTGCGGTGAATACTTTTTAAACCTCGAGTGACAAAGAAAACAATTACTTGATATCTTGAAATGAACAAAGTTGCCAATATGGTGCATAATGATAGATTCAACTTACTTCTCGAGCATCTTAGACATGTCCACATAGTCCTTGGGATCTTTTCGTCTCGAGTCTAAGACGTTTACTAGTCCCTGCTCAAGCTTAATCTCTAGGAGAATATAGTGGAACCTGCGCACGCAGGCATAACTCATCAATTACATTAATTACTATAACCTCGAGTAATAATTAAGAGAAACCGAATATGCACAAGACAGTAACATTCACTTCAAGTGTAAGGAAAGAGTATTACACCTTTGTTTTGATTTATTACCAACGATCGTAGCAGGTTGTTCTCGGTTTCTTTGGCATGAAATGTAACCGTAAATTCATCTATGAGATTTGTGTTAATGAACCCAATATCATACATTTCATCTTTTCTGCATTCGACGATCTTTAATCTGCATACTATAGTGAGGATAATTATATATACATGCAATGAAAGAGCTGAGCTATATTTAGAGACTTAATGACAGAAGTAGTACTTACAGACAGTAGCAAGTGACCGTTAATTTATCGAGGGCCTTTAGATTGAAAAACTAGAAGAATTCCTCAAATGGAACAGACAACTCCTCAATTCCAACGAGGTCGTGCTGATCCTCTTTAACTTTCAGCGTCAAAGTATCGATTTTCTTCAGCTGTCTGCTTTCTGTAGGTTTCCATGTACCAATCATGGAATCTTTGCATCATCATTGTTAGAGTAGTTCCATCTTTGAGGAGAGGCTTCCCGTACTCATATTTGAATTCGTCCACCTCCATTATATCAAAATGTGCGTCACCGAAGGAGCAGGCGGACGAGGAGGAGGAGTGCCCTGACTCGTCGTCGGAGGAGGAGGAGGCGGAGGCATCCAGTTCGAAAGGTTGATGAGATCCTTCCGCCATAGGCATGGAGTCTTCAGAGCAGAACCCAGCCGAGTCTCCCCTTCACCGGTAGGGTGGTCAAGCACGAGCTCCTCAAATCCCTCCGTTATTTCATCCACCGTCACCCTAGCATATCCATCTGGAATTGGACGGCAGTGAAAAGTTGCGTCGGGTTCAGGAGGTTAAACAGAACCGACAGCAGCCTTGACTTTGTAGTTCTGCCATTGCGTCATAAGGTGGTAATGTTGAGACTCCATGATAGCATCCATGGGGTAGCTAGCAGGAGCCGTGAAGACAGGCTCCAGCTGAAGTAGCTCGGTGGAAGCCACACTACTTCTCCGCTGAGATGGCGGGGTAGCTTCGGGGGTAGGTTCGGCAGGTTGCTTGCTTCGAACTGCATCTCATTCCTCTAGCTTCCGTACCCTTTGAAAGGGATCGAGAAGAGGTGTCTAGAGGGGGGTGATTAGACATTATGTGCCCAAAATTGCAGTTTTTAACTTCTTTAAGTTTAAGTGGAGTTTAGGCACAAATTCAACACTCATAATACATAACAAGCAAGGATGCAAAGAGTATATGAGCAGTGGAAAGTAAAGCATGCAACTTGCAAGATTGTAAAGGGAAGGGTTTGGAGGATTCAAATGCAATTGGAGACACGGATGTTTTTGTCGTGGTTCCGATAGGTGGTGCTATCGTACATCCACGTTGATGGAGACTTCAACCCACGAAGGGTAACGGCTGCGCGAGTCCACGGTGGGCTCCACCCAAGAAGGGTCCACGAAGAAGCAACCTTGTCTATCCCACCATGACCGTCGCCCATGAAGGACTTGCCTCACTAGCGATAGATCTTCACGAAATAGGCTATCTCCTTGCCCTTACAAACTCCTTGGTTCAACTCCACAATCTTGTCGGAGGCTCCCAAGTGACACCTAGCCAATCTAGGAGACACCACTCTCCAAGAAGTAACAAATGGTGCGTTGATGATGAACTCCTTGCTCTTGTGCTTCAAATGATAGTCTCCCTGAGGGAGTCCTAGATTAGGGGGTATCCGGACAGCCGAACTATATACATCGTCCGGACTATTGAAGCGTGAAGATACAAGACTCAAGACTTTGTCCCGTGTCCGGATGGGACACTCCTTTGCGTGGAAGACAAGCTTGGCGATCCGGAGATCATATTTCCTTCCTTGTAACCGACTCTATGTAAACCCTAGCCCTCTCCGGTGTCTATATAAACCTGAGAGGATGGTCCTTAGAAGGCCGATTACAATTACAATCATACCATCATAGGCTAGCTTCTAGGGTTTAGCCTCTACGATCTCGTGGTAGATCTACTCTGGTACTACTCATATCTTCAATATTAATCAAGAAGGAAGTAGGGTTTTACCTCCATCGAGAGGGCCCGAACCTAGGTAAACATTGTGTCCCTTGCCTCCTGTTACCATCAGCCTAAGACACACAGATCGGGACCCCCTACCCGAGATCCGCCGGTTTTGACACCGACATTGGTGCTTTCATTGAGAGTTCCTCTGTGTCTCGCTGCAAGGCTTGATGGCTCGTCTCGTTGTCAAGGACGACATCATCTCTGGAGGAACGCTGGCTGTAGGCCAGATCCTTCGACTTGGTGGCTTCGTTATGGCCGCCCCATTGGCTGTTGCGCCAATGGTGGCCTCTCGGGTCATCATGCTTGACCTTTCATCAATTCGGAGCTTGCCGAACAGATGGATCCGGTGGAGCACTCCTCTCTTAATGAGCTCCTAGATCGCATCGCCGCTTTGGGAGTCGCTACGGACTATGACCGGATTGGGCTTGAACTCGACCAGAGGGACATTAAATCCCCGTCGGCTACCCATGAGATAGCGGTAGTGGAGGAACCACATACGAATCGCCCCTCAACTTTGAGGATGAATTATGTCCGGATCACCGAACTCAGTAAGCCGAACACCTACCCAAAGTAAGACATGACCCGAGTCCCAGACTTAGAGTCGGGCATCGGGCCGAAGAGATCGGATAACACTCCGGACCTCGAACTGTCGGGCTCGGAACCTTCCGTGCCCCGGGGTGTCAGATCGGATCAAAATCCGGATTCAGCCGACGACACTCGCTTGGACTTAAACCATCTCTCCCGCATCAGGCAAGAGTCCCTGGAGACAGTACACCATTACTGGGCCAGATTCCTCCTTGCGCTTAACAAGGTCGAGGACTACCACGAGGAGGACGTAGTCTCACTTTTCTTCAAAAACTGCACAAACAAAGGACTCCTTAATGCTATAAGCCGCCGTGACATAGCACGCTTTGCAGACTTGGCGACCATAGTACTGAAGTATTGTGCGATGGAAAGCGCCTGGAAAACCCAAACAGAAGTTTGGGATAGTACGGCCCTCACCAGAACCTTGGTCTGAACTAAACGGCCGAATTCTCGAAAGTCGACCAATTCAATTCCCAAGAAACCAAAACCCGCCCCAGGGCGTGGAACCGTATTGGAAGGATGGCTCAATGGGCCATGCAAGCTTCACAGTACGCCGGATGCAACACCAACCCATAGCCTTAGGGCATGTTGGATACTCCAGCAGGTAGCTAAGAGTGGCGAGGACCTCCTCGAGAGCCATAAAGCCGAACAACATCCTGCCAAGGAACACAATACGGTACTAACAGTCTTCGAGACTTTCGCCTCAAACAATAGGCGGAAGCGAGCCCGTCGAGGCTGTGCTGAAATCTTCCATGTGGCAAAAGTAAATCCGTGGAACGACACTGCTATAACTTTCAACACCAGTGACGAGCCCCAATTCCAGACTGTCCGAGCACTAGCCGCTTTGGTTCTTAGTCCAATTGTGGACGGCTTTCGGCTCACTAAAGTACTTATGGACGGCGGAAGCGGATTAAACCTGATCTACGAAGAAACACTCAAGAAGACGGAAATTGATAAAAGTCGCATTGAGCAAAGCGGCACAACCTTCAGGGGGATTATCCCTAGTCGGGAGGCACGTTGCGCGGGGAAAATCACACTCGATGTGGTATTCGGCACCACAGAGAACTATAGGTCCAAAGAAATCGTGTTCCAAGTAGCTCCTTTCAGCAGCGGATACCACACCCTTCTAGCGCGGGACGTGTTTGCAAGCTTTCAATCTATACCCCATTATGGGTACATGAAGCTTAAAATGCCCGGACCCAACGGAATCATCACTCTAGCTAGTGATCCAGACGTCGTACTCCGCGCCAAAAACAAAACCGCAGCACTAGTCTTGGAGGAACTGTCCGAAGCCCTAGCAGCGAAAGAATTAACAACGCTGCACGCCACCATGGACAGGGACGACGTGATACTCGACAAACGACCCAAGTCCACCTCATTTAAGCCCGCAGATGAGATAGTCAAATTCCAAGTCCACCCTACGGACCCCACGAAGACTACCTCCATCGGGACACAGTTAGGCCCCACTATGGACGCCGCACTGCGAGACTTCTTACGCGAGAATTGGGGCATTTTCGTCTGGCACCCGTCGGGCATCCCGCTCGAATTGGCCGAACACAACCTTAACATACTAAAGGGATACAAACCTATCAAACAGACCCTAAGGTGATTTTAGCCCAAACGACAAGCCATGGGGGAGGCACTACTAGGAAAAGGGCTATAGATGGGATTGACACTAATGGCGCACCAGAAAGATGGTGCGCCATTAGTATATACTAATGGCGCACCACAATCTGAAGCGCCATTAGAGTTTAAACTACTAATGGCGCACCATGCTACGGGTGCGCCATTAGTATCAATTTTTTTTAACTAGTGCGCCTGTCCAAACATACTAATGGCGCATCCGGGCAAAGTGCGCCATTAGTAGTTGTAACTACTAATGGCGCACCAGGCAGCAGGTGCGCCATTAGTATAGAATTTTTTTTTTGAACTAGTGCGCCTATCCAAACATACTAATGGTGCATCCTGCCCAAGTGCGCCATTAGTAGTTGTAACTACTAATGGCGCACCAGGCAGTGGGTGCGCCATTAGTATAGAATTTTTTTTTGAACTAGTGCGCCTATCCAAACATACTAATGGCGCATCCTACTTAAGTGCGCCATTAGTAGTTGTAACTACTAATGGCGCACCATGCAAGAGGTGCGCCATTAGTAAGTGGGCAGCAACAAGATATTTGGGACAGCCTCTCCTACCCACACACTCACTTTCTCCCCACTTCATTCTCTCCACCTCCTCCTTGTCTCGGGTGCCTCCTCTTTTTCACCTCATTTCCACCATAGATTCATTCAAATTAAGTGGTTAAATTACCTTGTTTTAATAGGTAAGTAAGGGGGGAAGCTATATTTAGGTTGTTCTCCTTACAACAATGTGCACATGCACTTTTTACGGCCTAGCTAGATCTATGTATGTTCGTGGTGTTGCATATGTTTGTGGTGTTGCATATGTGTTTGTGTTTGGAGGTGTACCGGTATTTGATATGCGATAGTTGCCAATATTTTGCCGGAATGTTGATTCATTTCCGTTTCGGCTAGAATTTTGGCATTAAGCATTCTTTTTGGTCCTATTTTTAGGGAAAGTCATGCCAAATTTTTGTTTGGTTCTAAAATATCGTTTTGCTCTACCCCGCAGGCGACCATGGTCCGCACGATGACCGAAGGCATCGTGAATAGGTTTTTGAGGTCCGCGAAGGCCGAGATGCTTCAAAAGAACGAGACGGAGATAAGATGTCCGTGTCGAAGATGCAAGCTGAAGAGCCTTATTGCAGACCCGGATTCCGGGCAGGTGCGGGACCACCTGCTGTTGCGTGGTTTCATGGATGGCTATCGGTGGCAAGGTGATGAAGATGACTGCGAAGTCGTCCATGCGGGCCAGGCAAGAAATGAGGAAGGGCAGCAAGACAACCACCGTGGCTCGGGCGGGCGAGAAGACGAAGAATCCCCAGGAGATGATCACGACTGTGATGCTGTACACAGTCATCATGTAGAAGATGTAGGACATGATGATGAGGAAGATGCCGGAGCAGGCGACGGGCATGATCATGAAGATGATGATGCCGGCGGAGCAGACGACGCTGGACCATCGATGGGCTGGGTGCAGGACCCTCATATTCAAGAGCTGCTTCTCAAGCAGACGGATAACGCAAGAGCTGCCGCCCGAGAGAAAGCCAAGATGGATCAACTTGAGTTAGACGCGGTTACTCCATTGTATGAAGGATGCAGGCCCGAGGATACCCGCCTGAAAGTAACGCTCATGGCCCTGGAGATGAAGGTAAAACACAAAATGACCGACGCATGCTTCGACGAGAACATGTCATTCTGGCACGAACGTCTTCCCAAGGGGAACAAGTGCCCGACCAGTTTGGAGGAGGCGAAGAAAATCGTGTGTCCTCTGGATTTACCGCACGTGAAATACCATGTGTGCATGAACAATTGCATCATTTATCGGGACGAGCACGCGGAGTCTACAATATGTCCGGTGTGCGGTGTCACTCGATACAAGAAGAGGAAGAAAGCTCCTCGAAAAGTGGTGTGGTACTTTCCGATCACTCCTCGTCTGCAGCGGTATTTCGCGGATCTTAAGGTAGCAAAGCTCCTGCGTTGGCACGCGGATAGGGAGGAGAAGAAGCGAGAAGATGACGCAAATGATCCGGAGATAGATAAAAAAGACAAGATGCTGAGTCACCCTAAGGATGCGAGCCAGTGGCAAGCATTGAACTTCGAATACCCAGAATTTGGGAACGATCCAAGGAACATCGTGCTGGGCGCGAGCACCGATGGAGTCAATCCGTTTGGCAGCCAGAGAAGCACACATAGCATCTGGCCTGTGTTTGTGTGGATGTACAACCTTCCCCCCTGGTTGTGCATGAAGAGGAAGTACATTCACATGAGTATGCTAATTGAAGGGCCGAAACAACCAGGGAACGACATCAATCTGTATCTGGGGCTGCTGAAAGAGGAGCTTGACACGCTGTGGAAAACGCCAGCCAATACGTGGGACGCCGCAGAGAAAGAATATTTCCCTATGAGAGCCGCACTGCTCACGACGGTGCACGACTATCTCGGTTACGGATATCTTGCGGGGCAGGTAGTCCACGGATTTTCTGGATGCGTAAGGTGCATGGATGACACAACGTATCGCCAGCTAGATAGAGATCCCGGGTCTTCGAAAACCGTGTTCATGGGACATCGAAGGTGGCTTCGCGACGATGACCCGTGGAGGAAACGCAAGGATCTGTTCGATGGTGAAACCGAACCCCGAAAACGCCCGTGTACGAGGAGCGGCGAGGAAATAGACAAGCTGTTGAAAAATTGGAAAGACTGCCCACTGCCGGGAAAGAAGCAAAAGGCGCCAGAGCCGGGAAAGAAGCGAAAGGCGCCAGAGCCGCTACTGAAGGTATGGAAAACGAGGTCTGTTTTCTGGGACTTGCCGTACTGGAAGATCCACCGTGTGCCTCACAGCCTTGATGTCATGCATATCACGAAGAACGTGTGCGAGAGTCTGCTTGGTACCCTGCTCAACATGCCAGAGAGGACCAAAGATGGGCCGAAAGCAAGGGCAGACTTGAAATCAATGGGCATCAGGCAGGAGCTTCATGCTATATATGATGATGATGATGATGATGATGATGATGATGATGATGATGAGGCGAAGCAGGACACAGAAAGTCGTCGCAAAGGCAAAAAGGCCATGAAGACCGGAAATGACTACCCTCCCGCGTGCTTCACTCTAAGTCAGGAGGAGATCGAGCAGTTTTTCACCTGCCTCCTAGGAGTAAAACTTCCTTACGGTTACGCGGGGAAGATAAGCAGATACCTAGACCCAGCGAAGCAGAAGTTCAGCGGGATGAAGTCTCACGACTGTCACATGCTGATGACGCAGATACTTCCAGTTGCAATCCGTGGGATCATGGACGCGCACGTCCGTGAAACGCTATTTGGCCTATGCAACTTCTTCGACGTCATCTCTTGGAAGTCGATTGGCGTGAGGCAACTCAGAAGGCTACAGGAAGAGATCGTGGTGATACTATGCGAGCTTGAGATGTACTTCCCGCCCGCATTCTTCGACGTTATGGTGCACCTGCTGGTCCATATAGTGGAGGATATCATCCAACTCGGGCCGACGTTCCTGCACAGCATGATGCCGTTCGAAAGGATGAATGGTGTCATCAAAGGATACGTTCGCAACATGTCACGTCCAGAAGGAAGCATAGCTAGGGGCTTTCTGACCGAAGAGTGCATCTCCTACTGCACGAATTATCTAGGCATCGAGAACCCCGTTGGTCTGCCCGTCAACAGGCACCTCGGCAGGCTCGCTGGATGGGGTCACCGTGAGGGTCGCCGCGAAATGCATGTCGACTTCGAGGGTCGACTCGCCGACTTTGAAAGAGCAAACCTAGTCGCGCTACAACACATAGACGTGGTCGATCCTTGGGTGGTAGAGCACAAAACCTTTATTAAAAAGACGTACAATGACCGAGGCCAACAGAGGACGGACGGAGATACACTCAAAGAGCACAACTCATGTTTCACGCGTTGGTTCAAGCATAAGCTTCTGTCGTACCCTTTACATGAGGATTCTTCCGCGGAAGAACAACTCATATTCGCCTTGTCACAGGGCGCCGAGCACAACCTGATGACCTGTGAGGCGTACGATATCAACGGCTACACATTCTACACCGAGGCCAAGGACATGAAGAGCGATGGTTATCAGAACTCTGGGGTAACGATGGAATCCTACACCGGTAACGACAAGGACAGATACTACGGAAGGATCGAGGAGATCTGGGAGCTGAGCTACGCTGGAGAGAAGGTCCCGATGTTCCGTGTCAGATGGGCCAAGAACGTCATAAAAGAAGACCGGTATTTCACCACCATGGTTATACCCGAAGCCAAATCCAAGACCGCGGGCGCAAACGTCACCGCGAAAAATGAGCCATGGGTAATGGCTTCCCAAGCGGACCAATGCTTCTTCATTACCGACCCGCCAAAGCCCAGTCGTGTTGTCGTGAGGAGAGGCAAAAGGAAGATCATCGGAATGGATGGAGTAGCCAATGAGCAAGACTTCGACAAGTACGGCGACCCGAGGATCGAACATGACGACGATGATGAAGTAGCAGCATACACCACAAGAAGAAGCAGAACCACCCTACCTAAAGGACGTCCGTTCCACAGAAGAACTTCATTTGCGAAAAGAAGGGCAAGAAGATTGTGAACAGATAGCTAGCTAAGATCGATTGTATTTAAATCGTAGCCTTCATTTCTCGATTGTATTTCATGGGTACTTTTTGAACTATCATGAATATTTTTAAATTTCATGGACACTCGATCTCGATCCCCCTCCATCTCGATCGCTATCCCACCTCGCCAGATCCGGCCCCCCTCGCCGCCGAGCACCCCCCAGTCCACCGGCCGCCGCCGCCGACCCCCCGCACCCTCGATTCCCCTACTCAACCGCCGCCGCCGACCCCCCGCACCCCGCGCACCGTCTTATAAAAAAAATTAGTATCAAACAGCTTTTTAAATGCTACTGTCTTATAAAAAAAATATTACTGTTATTATTTAAACAAGTTTGAACATATTTAAACATAAATAAGTATCAAACA
>NC_041389.1:676650315-676724835 GCF_002162155.2 Triticum dicoccoides
ACACATATCCATTTTGTAGTGATTACCACCCGTCAGTCAATACTCGATATCTAGATACTGGATATCTAGACTTATTTTTAGTTCTAGATACGTTAATTTGTATCCATTTCTACGATAAGTAATTTGGGACGGAGGGAGTAGACAACATAAAATGGTTGGAGGTCCTTGGATTGGAATGATCATTGGAAGAATTTTGTAATAAAGAACTGAAAGGGAGTCAGTTAGTATGGCCACCTAAAGTTCGGTCCAGGATGGACGAAGCTCCAAAAGTTTGAATTTGAGATCGAGGGAGAACTTCTGGGGTTCTGTTGTGGGTTATGATTCCTCGTACAACGCTCACAACCTGAATAGATATGATTTTCTGTTGTGAGAAGTTGAAGGATTTGAGGTTGGCTCCTGTTGAAACTTGGCTAGAGATACAACTTTGTTTTGTCATTGGGAAGTGTAAAGCATTGGAGAAGATTTATTGTTGATGCTCACGCCTCCAGAATATTTAGTTAAAACCTTCTGCTGAACTCATTAAGTTGTTGACTGCGCATTATGGAGAAAATTGTATTTCTGCAACCAGATTCAGCTACTGTAGTTACAACACTGTCTTTTGAGTAAATTGAGACTCCACATCATCACTGACATCGCAGGGCCATTTCTGTCAGATCCGTTGTCGAACTCCTCTAACTTGGAAACTTGGGTTATGTGTTACTCTTTCTTCTGAAGTTGTGCTTCTGTGTTATAAATCTCTGAAGTTGTGGTTCTGCAAAAATCGTGCCGCTGAAGTTGTTTGTTAGTGCTTCAAGTTATTTATCTTCTTTTAGGTTATTTATCACTTGTGTTATTATTATACATCTTGTGCTCATCTTGTTTAGCTTAGGTTGTTGGTACACTTAGTTTTTGGGCCTCAACATATTTACCATTTGTGTTTGAAAACTAAACGAGTAGTTTGTTTATACATTTCTTCAAACCAAACCCTTAATTGTTTATAACACCTATGTTCCTTCTCTATGAGACATCTGGGTCATTTCACCAAAGCACTCTTCAGCATGGGCCGTGCCGCAGTCTACATATGTATAATAATAACACAAGTGAACATATGCATGAACAGGATATATATCTTTAACAGGATATATATCTTTACCAGTTAAAATTTTGATCAAGTAAACTCAATATTTCTGGGACTGTTAGAGTATCCATCGATCATATTTGAACCTAATACCAATTCATTCATCTCCATACCACTGCAGACACAACAGAACAGAGGCACTTCATCACCCACGGCTGAGAAAGCAAGGTAGAATCACCACTGCATACATACTATTTCTCTTTTTTTTTCTGTTCTTTTCAGATCAATATTGTTGTGATCTTTCATGTCTTTTATAACAGGGAAAATGGTTGTATATGATAGACATCGAACCGTTTCTGTAAACTGAGTACTAACTGAGTTCCCTAAAAAAAGAACCTTAGTACTAACAGAAATATGATGGAACAGAAAATACAATGAAATCAATACGGAACATGCTAGATAAATATTGCCATGAAACCAGATGACACTTATAATTTTAGTGGAAAACAAAGGACTCTTCTGTTATTTTTAGTGAAAAGTTGGTCCACCGACCACTCACATATCCAATTTCCATGATCCTCAACGGAAGTCAGAAACACAACATATCCATGGACTTCTCATTGTTCAAAATCTTCTCTTAGGATTAACCACAACAGCATATCGGGGGTTCAGGAATCAAAATATCAGTTACATCAAGAGTTAGCAATGACCAAACTGGCATGTAACAGAGACACTATAAAAGATAGCCAACATCCAGTTAGGCCAACATAACAGTGAACAAAACTACTGTCAATCAGCTCAGTTCTAGTGCTGTTGGATTTTTCTCGATTGTATTCTTGCAGTTTTGAAAATTCAGTTTATTCGGTTACTGAAAATTCAGTTAATTCAGTTAGGCACACAAATTTCAGAACTTTGTGTGCCCTAGTACTTGGTGTTTGTAGAAAACCAGGAGTGTCAATGGGACTAGAATTCACTTGTTCTTATATGGGTTTGTAAAACTTGTTCATGTACTGAACTACTAATGCCTTGTGATGCTCTGAATTACTTGTGATGCCTCTGAATTACTTGTGATCACATTGAGAAAGACTTGTAAAGATGATGATCATCTTTAACAGAAAACAATTTGAGATGATTTTGCTAGTTTGCTGGGTTTTGTCTCCGACCATCGTGTCGTGATGATTTTGCAGGTACCCCGAGAGGCCCTTGAGTTTGCCGGAATGTCGATTAACTTCCGTTCCTTCAAATTCGGGTACTCCATATGTCCTATTTTCAGCAAAGGTCATGCTGAAATTTTCCGTGAATTTTAGCATGACTTTGCTAAAAATAGGACATATGGGGTACTTGTGACTAATGCATGGGCCGGGGTATCTTAGTAGTTAATTAAGTAGGATCAAGTGCCCCGGCGTACTTGTGACTAATGCATGGCTTTTAGGGTGCCTCGGTGTCGATAAAAACCGAAATGACGAAAAGATAGGCTTTTAGGGTGCCTTGGCGTCGAAAAACCCTCAATGATAAAAGCTTAGATTTTAGGATGCCTCGGTGTCGACAAACCCTAAATGATGAGACCATGATCTTGTTCCTTGACAATAACCAACTTTTTGACCAAACTTTGTTTCTATTTAGAGAGAAACATGGCCCACAACGATGAGGCCGGGGGTTCGGGTGGCAAGGCATTCTGGGAGCTGTCCCAGGAGATGGAGGAACAACCTCACTTGTATGAGGCCGCCGCCTTCCCCACCGATCCTGAGACCACGGATGGTGCCGCCGAGGATGACCACACTGATGCCACCACTGATGGTGCCGCCGAGGATGCCACCACTGATGATGGCGGCGCACGCACAGATAGCAGCCAGCCGAAGAGGCAACGGAAGGACCGGCGCCCGATCGTGCTCCGCACCCTCAAGGAGGAAGTTACTGAAGTGGACTCCAACGGGAATCCAACGGCGCCCGAACGAATAGTCAAGGGGTACTCGCTTCAGCTCGGGTGCATTGTCCGGAGCACCGTCTCGATCAACACCGAGAACCTGAGGCATCCTGACCGGGGGAATTTGCGCCACCTCCTCTTCACGAAGCTGCACGAACGATACAAGTTCCCAGCTGAATTCGAAAACACAAGCCTCAAAGGGAATAAAGTGAACAATGCTGCCCTCACGAAGATGAGCAAGGCCCTGTCTACTTGGAAAAGCAATGTGAAGAGAATGATCGAGAAAGGTGAGAGTTATGAGAAGATCAAGGAGAAAAATCCTTCGATCACCGAAGATGACTACAACGACTTCAAGATCAATTGCTCGAGCACCGCAAGCTCCCAATCAAGTGAGTGGGGGAAACAAATGCGGGAGCTGAACATAGGGGAACACACACTCGGTCCCGGCGGTTACAGAGTGGCGGAGCCTATATGGGACAAGGAGGAGGCGGACCGTGCCGAGCAAGGCCTACCGCCCCTCTTCGATAAATACGGTGACAAGCAGACCAGGAACTTTGTCAGGGCCCGGTACAAGAAGGACCCGAAAACAAAGGAGCTTACCACGGATCCGAAGACCAGGCGGCTTGAGCTTGTTCTGGTAAGGAATACACCCCCGCGTAATTAGCTCCATATGGTTGCATTCTAATTAATGAAGCCGAATTTCTAAATGGTTCACATTCCTTCCGCAGGCGACTGAAAGCAGTAGCGCGGGGTCGACTCAGAGCAACCCTTGGGACACCACTCTAAATAGGGGGTTGAATATAATGAAGAACAAGGATAAGCTCAGTAAGCCAACGTCAGCTGGTCGTGTGGCCGGCAAAGGCTTGTCGACAAAATGGGGGTCATACTATACCGCTGGTGTGCGGAAGGAGAAAAAGACCAGCTCGAAAAGCCAGGCGCGAGAGGTTCAAGAACTCAAGGCACAGGTGGCGCGGATTCCGGAGATTGTCCAAGAGCAAGTGGAACAACGACTCGGAGCGACGATCACCGCCCTTGTGCCTACCTTGATGTCGGGGTTGAGTGCGTGGATTGCGGGCGGCCAACAGGGGCCGCCCCCGATTCCTAGCTTCACGGCCAGCAACTCGCATAATGCGATGGCGGGGCCATTGGTGCCTCCGACGGAGGCGGCATTGGTGTCTCCTACGCCGGCACAGGAGCTTAATGCACCCGGGTGTACGCCGGCCGGCACCTCTTCAGCAAGCGGCCGCTCCGTCAACTGCATGCCCGCCGTTGGCGGTGCCTCGACATTAGCCGAGCTCGACGCCATCATCACGGTAACTAATTAAGCCTCTCTCGGCCGAGGACTTCATCTCCTTGCCTTTGACTGGGCATCCCTAATGCCCTACATGTTTTCGCAGGGCGCCGCCGACGTTCCGTGCACTCTCCTCCACTTCGTGAACAACGAGTTGGTCGATGTCGCCAAGGGCAAAATCGTTCAACCGGGCAACCCCTTGTTCCACGGTACCCAGATGCCACCCAACTTGTTTAGGTTTCAACTGGTTCGGATGCTGCCAGGCTGCGACGACTTGTTACCTCCGATTCGACCCATCGGGGCCGACGATGATGACGTGATGACCCTCAGCGCCTGCCTGAGCTGGCCCCTGCTTTGGCCGAAGAGCCAGATTCGTTTGGGGCCGGGGGACACCACCCCAAAGACAACACCACCAGTCGTGCCAGCGCCAAGTCGGCCCCATGGCAAGACCGCCGTAACGGTGCCGGACATCACTATGCCACTGGATCCAAACATGCATATGGCACAGGATCAGAACGACGATGACGACGACGATGATACATTTGGCAACGTCGATCAGTACTTTGCCGAGCATGGGTACGATGGCGACTTCATGGGGCCTCCTTCTCAAGAACCAAACCCAACAAAAGACGTGTGCGATCTAGCTCGTACCGCGGAGAAGCCAAGTTGCAACAGGCGCCGTCTGGCGTTCAGCTCTCAGGAGACGCCTCCAGCTGCCGACTTCATCGAGCCTCAGATAGGCGAGGTGCGAAATATTATCAGCCCCAACACACTCAAGAAGGCGGTCTATGAGCAGAACTCGGTCCCATTACAGGAGAAGAAGAAGGCACGCAAAAGAAAGACTAAGAAGGGTGCGAGCCAGCCGGCACCGAGTACGATCCGTGCTCAGGACGGGCCACCTTCACCGCAGGATATCTCGAGGAGGGTGCATGTGGCGGGTAGGGCGATGCTACCACCAAATATGCTCAATGCTGCAACCGGTGCTATGCGGAGTCTGCACGACAGTGTTCTTTCTTTGGAGAAGCGGCGTCTCAGAGAGAAGGATGTGGCATACCCGGTTTTCGTGGCCAAGGTGCCAGAGGGCAAGGGCTTTGTGGATGGCGACATCGGGGGTACGATCGTCCTACGGTTTGATGACATCTTTGCTATGTTTAACCTTCATCCGCTGCACTACACCTTCGTTCGGCTATTTTCGCTGAGTATGGAGATGCGGATCATTCGCGACAAGACCCCAGACATCGTGATAGTCGACCCCTTCTACATGCGTGCCAAGATCTTGGGCAGCGCTGGGGACCGGCAAGTCGCGAGTTCTTACCTCGAAGGCATCATTCTGGCAAACCAAGATAAGGATAACTTCCTCGTGCCTTACTTTCCCGAGTAAGTCCTCCCCTCAACCGGCCCGTAACATATGAATTCTTACTTTTCGATCGTTTTTCTTTTAACATTCCGTGTTTTCTGCAGTGACACACGTTGCACGCTCATCCTCCTAAGCCCCAAATATTCCATGGCCACGTATTTCGACCCGGACCGTCAGTCGAACGTAGACTACACAAATGTCAAGAAGGTTCTTGATGATGTTCTCCCCGGCTACGCCCAATCTGGAGGCACCTTCACCAGGCCTATTCGTAAGTACGGCAAGCACGTGTTCTCCCACAATACAATGTTCTGCTGCGTCAAGCAGCCGCCTAGCGGTCAGAAGGGTGCCTACTACGCCATCCACCACATGCGGGCGATCGTACGGGACCATCATCAACTTCTGCTACCGAGTAAAATCCAAGATTGGGCCGCGAGCGTGTCGGCAATCCAGGACGCGGACCTCCGACAAGAATTCTTTCGCATCCAGTCGGAGTTTGCGGAAATCATCCATCAAGATGTCCTTCGTACCTCGGGGCAGTTCTACCTCAGAAATCAACCGTCCAACAGTGACATATGACACAATGCTACAAATGCAGGATGACAACGCCCGTTCTTTCATGACTCCCACGATAGATGGCGGCTTCATCCACGCTCCGGTCCCTTGAGTCGAGTTGTCTAGTTCTGAAACATCGATTGGCTCATGTTGTAATTAAACTTTAATGAACTTGTAGTATGTCTCTTTGGTTTCGAGAGTCGTTCAACTTAGATGTAATCGATGCTATTAATGTCTTGCTTTTCTCTTCCGATCGTTCTGTTGCATAATTATATATTGCTTATGTATTGTCTGTGAATTGGTACTAACGTTTCGTTTGGCTAGTGCATAGCGATGCCGACGTATGTCGTGTACAAGGGTAAGGTTCCCGGAGTCTACGATGACTGGGAGGAGTGTCGGAGACAGGTTCACCGATTCAGCGGTAACAGTTACAAAGGGTACACCACTAGGGCCGAGGCCGAATCTAGATACGCCCGCTATCTAGTGGGAGAGGGGAGGGAGCGTTGGAGGAACCGGATGAAGACGAGTTTCATCGTGATGATGCTCATCGTGATGACCGCAGCTCTCTTCTATGTGATGGTAGTTTAGATGATCGATATCGACTTGTAATGCGAAGACAAACTCGCTACTCGCGGTCTCGAGACTTGTAATATAATGTTCTATCTTTGTTCGGTCTTTTTAATTCGGAGACTAATATGATGAATTGTATTCGGAGACTAATATGATGAATTGTATTCAAAGACTAATCTTCTATTGTATTTGATGAATCTATTGTTGATGTGTGCTGTCTATATTTTGTCAAATTATACATTTTGTAACCTGTGCAAAAAACAGAAAATAAAAAAATAAAAAAAAACCTAATATTCATACTAATGGCGCATCACACGACAGTGCGCCATTAGTATGACAGTGCATACTAATGGCGCATCACCGGGTAGTGCGCCATTAGTATGCTGCGGTTACTAATGGCGCATCCAGAGGTGGTGCGCCATTAGTATGCCAAAGCACCTGGGTATACATGCCCCCTGGGAGGCATACTAATGGCGCACCCTCGCATATACTAATGGCGCACCAGGTGGTGCGCCATTAGTATACCAGATACTAATGGCGCACCTGGTGGTGTGCCATTAGTAAAAATTACTAATGGCGTGCTATCAATGGCGCACCAGTGATGCGCCATTAATGGCCATATTAGGTGCGCCATTAGTAGTGGTATTTCTAGTAGTGAGGAGCTAGCCAAGCTACTTGAGGCCAGATTCATCAGAGATATCAAACATCCGGATTGGCTGGTGAACTTGGTAATGGTACCACAGAAGGATAAATCTTGGCGCATGTGCGTCGACTTCAAAGACCTTAACAAGGCTTGCCCCAAGGATCCCTTTCCCCTCCCTCGCATCGATCAAATCATCGATGCCACAGCAGGACATGAATCGCTGTGTTTCCTCGATGCTACAACTTTTATAACTCCATATGGCCCCTTCTGCTTCAACACTATGCCTTTCGGGCTCAAGAATGCCGGAGCAACCTACCAACGCATGATTCAAACATGCCTGGAAAAGCAAATCGGCAAAACAGTGGAGGCATACGTGGACGACGTAGTCATAAAAACAAGACACGTCAAAACCCTAATAGATGACTTGAGGCTTACGTTCGACAACCTACGAACGTACGACATCAAGCTGAATCCGGAGAAATGCGTTTTTGGCGTCCCCTCTGGAAAATTGTTGGGCTTCATCGTTTCCAATAGAGGAATTGAAGCTAATCCGGCAAAAGTCCGAGCTTTGTCACGGTTGGCTATACCAACAGACCTCAAACACATCCAGAAACTAGCTGGATGCATGGCTGCTTTGAGCCGCTTTATCTCCAGGATAGGAGAAAAGGCATTGCCGCTCTACCGCCTTATTCGGCGCACCGAACACTTCGTGTGGACGGATGCAGCCGCGGCCGCACTCGATGAAATAAAGACCCTATTGGCCAATAATCTAGTCCTAACAGCGCCAAATATCGGCGAACCCATGCTGCTAGAAATAGCTGCAACACATCAAGTTGTAAGTGCAGTACTCGTCGTCGAGCGAGAGGTTGACGGATACAAATTCCCGCTATAGAAGCTGGTTTACTACGTATCCGTGGTCCTCACCCCATGCAAATCCCGATACCCACACTATCAAAAAATAGCATACGCGGTCTTCATGGCATCCCGAAAGTTATGACACTACTTTCAAGAGTGTTCGATTACGGTGGCCTCTGAAGTACCACTAAATGATATAATAAATAACCACAATGCCACGGGCCGGAATGCCAAATGGGCCATTGAGCTCCTTCCGTTCGACATAATATACAAGTCTCGACGGGCTATTAAGTCGCAAGTATTAGCTGACTTTGTCGCCGAATGGACGGAAGCTGAACTCCCTAAAGAGTACGGCGCATACTCTAACTGGATCATGCACTTCGACGACTCTAAAATGCTGGCCGGATTGGGAGCAGGTGTAGTCCTGACGTCTCCCACCGGAGACACAGTCCAATACGTCCTCCAGATATTATACATAGACTCCAACCATGCAGCCGAATATGAGGCTCTGTTGCACGGTCTTCGGATAGCAGTCTCCGTGGGCATTCAACGCCTAGAGGTGCGCGGGGATTCAAACCTTTCAATATCCCAATTAAACGGAGACTTGGATGACAAGGATCCAAAAATGGCGGCACGTAATGCCGTCCTTAAAATGTCAGCTCGGTTCGAGGGGCTCGAATTTCACCATGTGGCTCAAGAAAACAATCAAGCGGCAGATGTACTTGCTCGTACCGGTGCTAAACGTGACCCTGTCCCACCTAACATATTCCTGGAAAGGCTGTTCAAGCCATCTGTGGTATGGGAAGGGGAGTCCGGCAATACCAGCACGGATCCGAATACATCCCCAGATTCCGAACTAACAGACATAATCAGAGGCTTTACCACCGAAATAATAACGTCAGTCCATGAAATAATGGCCATCATCGCCCCGTGGACCGAACCCTTCTTGGCCTACCTAAATAGGCAGGAGCTCCCCGAAGACCAAAATGAAGCACACTACATTGTCCGGCATTCTAAAGCGTACAAAGTCCATGAAGGGGAACTCTATAAGAAAAGCGTGATCGAAGTGCTTCAAAGGTGCATCTCCGAAGAGGAAGGGCGGCAGCTCTTGGCTGAAATCCATGCCGGACTGGGCAGGCACCACGCCGCGGCTCGAGCACTAGTCAGCAAGGCCTTCCGTACAGGTTTCTATTGGCCGACAGCCCAAGAAGACACACAGGACCTTGTCCAACAATGCGTCGGTTGCTAGCTCTTTGCCAATCAAAGTCATATGCCCCCTACCGCTCTCCAAACAATCCCCATAACTTGGCCGTTCGCGGTCTGGGGGCTGGATATGGTTGGACCCCTTAAAGGGGGAAGTCACAAGAAAAAATACCTATTGGTCATGGTAGATAAGTTCACCAAATGGATAGAAGCCAAACCAGTGAAAACGGCCGAATCCGGACCAGTAATTGACTTTATATCCGGGGTCGTACACTAATACGGCGTCCCACACAGCATCATCACCGACAATGGCTCAAATTTCACGGCCGACGAGGTGAAATCTTGGTGCGGCAAAATGGGCATTAAGCTCGACTATGCTCCCGTCTACCATCCTCAAACAAATGGCTAGGTCGAACGGGCAAACGGTCTCATCATGAGTGGCATTAAACCCAGACTAGTGCGATCCTTGACAGAGTTGGATACTCATTGGGTCGAGGAGCTCGACTCCGTACTCTGGGGGCTGCGGACCACGCCGAATTGCACCACAAGATATACACCTTTTTTCATGGTGTACGGTGCGGAGGCAATACTACCTTGCGACATAATACATGATTCGCCACGCGTACGCATGTACGAAGAAAAGGAAGCCGAGTTAGATTGACAGGATAACTTGGACGCCCTGGAGGAGGAGCGCGATGTCGCTAAGGCCCGTTCCACATTCTATCAGCAACAGGCTCGACGATACCAAAGAAGAGAAGTACGGGCCAAAACTTATAATATTGGCGAACTAGTTCTACGCTTACCGGAGAAGAAGAAGGACAAGCTCAAACCCAAGTGGGAAGGCCCCTTCGTCATCGACTAGGTTCTCACCGGAGGAGCATACCGCTTACGTAATGCGTCCGATAACAGACTCGAGCCGAACCCATGGAACGCGGCCAGACTCCGGAGATTATACGCCTAGCGCCGAACTCAGTGTTTGTCTCCTCACCTCCTCCTTTTTATTTTATGCTCCCTCCCTCTTCCTTTCTCGATCTTCTCTCTCACAAAGTATTTCATACAGTACGGACTCCCGGATTGTGCTGGCCGCACTACTTGTGTAAACAATACTTGGGGGCTTCCTATACGGAAGCTAAATATAAATTACTCTGATGGCTTTTTGCCCATCACACATGAGTTTCTTTTTATGTGTGCCTTTTCTTCACCATTATATGCATCGATATGACTTAAGACGTGGCCAAGCTGGGTTGCCTGGCTCCTGTGTTTATGCCCTACATTCCCGTTAGTTCGGCTATGGCATAAGGGGAGCACCTCTGTGATTGTTATTGACGGTTGAGCCGGATGTGTACCTCAGACTGGGTGAAGCCGAAAGCTAATTTCCTTAAGAGAATATTCGGTCGATGAACAAAAGTTGTTTTCGTTTATCATAACATAAATCCCCAGAAGTTTTGTATCCTGCGCCTTTGTCCGTAGCCCGGGCATGTGCTTTGCCGCATGCACCCCCAGGAAAGGAACCCCTAACGGAACTAGTCTCCCTGGAAGATGTTTCTTACTATCCATGTAATATAACATAACTAGTTGGGTACTTTCCTGTTCAAGAACTTATGACCCCTACGCCTGGTCTCAATGCATACCCCGGTTTTGTATAACTGAGCGGGTATTCGGACACTCCCCGGACTATAGGATCCGGGGGCTGAAGCGAAAAGGTCCGCCATGACAAATGATTTTAATCCGGCTAGGGGCTACTTACGCCCTTAAATTACACAGTCACTTGGACTGACTATACTCCTCCTCTACGCCATCCAACAGGCTATCTAGCTTACAATCCTGTTGAGAATACTTAGCAGCTAACGCTACCTGGTCATATACCAGACTTACGGGAATTTCTTGCCCATCGGGCCCCGCCGGTCCTACTTTGGCCATATGGTTTGGGTCCAGCTTGGTGTACTGCGTCTTCACCATTGCCCAAGCTTCTCTTGCACCTTGCCGGCATGCTGATATCTTCCACAGCTAGAAGCACCGCCGGGCTCCTTGAAGCAGGTCCAGAAGCTCCCCTATGCCATTTGGCAGGGGACTTGATGGCCACAAGGCCTTAGCAACGATGTGCATCACCCGCCGAGCTCGCTCGTGCAACTGTGAAAGTTCTTGTAGTACATCACCTGTAGATGAGGGCATCTCCTCCTCGGGGCGACCCGTTAACATTCCTACAAGCAAAATACTTTCAATACACTTCCTCGCCGAACTATCATGAAGTTCGTCTAGGCACTCACCATAAATGCCGTGTCAAAGCCTTTTATTCTCCTTTACGGAGTCCGCCTGCTGGGCGCGGACGTCTTTTAACTCTACGTCCAGCCGGACATTGACATCTTGAAGGTTGTTCTTCTCGTGCCACACTTGCGTGAGAATGTGCTCGCCAGCCTTTAGTTGCCTCTGGAGATGCGACAAGTCATCTCTCTCGCCCTCCGGATTCACTCCGGGGTTATCTACAGAATTTTCTGTTTGTCACAACAGCCAGTTGGTAACTGGTACATTTTCGTACAATCGAGATAAATGTTACCGTATGAGGACTTCTGGGATTCCTCTAGCTTGGCAATTGTGGCCCTTAGTTGGGTCTTGCACTCTTCCAGCTCCCGAGACAATTGCTCATTCTTATCTACAAGAACCTGCACATAATTTGATACTTAAAACTGTTGTTCCAACCGTTTGAAGTCTCAGGGGCTACTGCTATACATATCACAATTTCCTACCCGTATATCTTTGGTATACTGGTTCGTCGCTTGGGCAAGCCCGCCTTGAGTAGCCTGGATGTATGCGTCTGCCGAATTGAAGGCATTAAAGGCCTCTTCAGAAAAGATGTTGTTCCGAAGCACGGCCCTCCGGCACCGGTGATTCATGGCGCTGTCCACTTTGGAGTTTGTGGCCGAAAGCATATCCGCATCCTCTGTCGGAGGACTATGTGGCATCGGCCCTACCTCCGCCTCCTCTCTCGAAGTTGGTTCTGGGGCCCGACTAGTGGAGGCGTGGTTGGCAGGATCCCCGGATATAGTCCGGATACCCCTCTTCCTGCCAGGATGTAAAGGGAGTTGTTACATTTCAAGTAGCAATAATTAGACGACAGGTTGTTTCCATACCTCTGTAGAGGCATGTCGGCCCTAACCGCCTTCCTCTTGAGCCTACCCAATCCGGACGCCTGTGGCTGACGGATCCCTAGGGGCTCAGCCCTGCACTCCGAGCATCGTTTCTGCAAAAACACGATGCATCAGGGAAAAAGCGTGACATCAGGAAAGAGTCCTCTTCGGAGGATCAAGTTTTTGGCTTGTCTTACATGCGACGAAGGTAGCAATCCGGGATAATCGGCAGTAATAGCCACTGAGATGCCGTCACGGCTCGCCCGATAAAATATCCCGTGTACAAGCTCCACGGCCGCATCCGGGTCTTCTTTGAGTCCTGGATCCAGGGCCCTTTCGGGGTCCTCTGGCTGTGGGGAAGGGCTGGAGATTGCTTCTACGGCCCTCCTCAGTTCCTGCTTGGAAATATCGAGGCGGGTAAGCTTAGCAAAGAACACCACGATAAGTGAAGAGAGAACATAAATGATGACTTACCCAGTTTGGGGGATTGTACATGGAGAATCCGTCTCGCGGTTTGATGTGAAGGAAGTCTTCCTCTTCTCCTTTGTATAGATCAGACAATATCCTTGCCAGCGCGGTGGCAGAGTCCGGACGCTTACGGCCGCAGCGGGTAGCATCGTCTGTCCCATTGTAATGCCACATGGGATTGCCTCGATATTGAAGCGGTTGCACTCCCCGCATTATGCATATTTCCATGACCTCGACTATCGTCAGTCTAGATTTGGCTAGTAACTTTATCCTGCTCATCAGGAAATGTATTTCCCTGGAATCCTCTTCTTGGGGGCCTCAGGGCGCCATCTTAGACGTGCCATCGGCGGGGTGTTACTGAACTTGGGGAGTCCTGTCCGGACTGGATCTAGAAGGGGAGCATCGTCAATATAAAACCACTCTGAAGCCCACTTATCCGGTGCCTTCTTGGGAGTGCCAGATAGGTATCCGGTCTCAGCGATACGCCATACTTCGGCCCCGCCCACTTGACATAGGGATTCTCCCTTGTTGCGGGGGACAAGGCAGAACATCTTGTTCCATAATCTGAAATTAGCCTCCCAACCTAGAAATAGCTCACAAAGGGCGACATCCCCTCCTATATGTAGTACGGAGGCGGGGGTAAAGTTGTGCAACTGGAGGCCGTAGAACTCTAGGAGCCCATGAAGGAATGGATGAATAGGGAACCCGATGCCCCTTAACAGATTTGGAATAAGGCATATTCGCTCCTCTGGAGATGGATTGGGAGATCTCTCCGCTTGTTCTCCGCCATTATAGGTGGCCACCCCGGCTCGGATAGGGACCATGAACGCCGGCGGGAGGAGCCCTTGGGTTTGTAACTTTATCAAACGGCTATGGGAAACTGAACACTCTCCCCAGTCCCCTGGCTTGGGGCAAAGGGAGCGAGCAGAAGAGCTGCGACAATCAGCCATGTTGGAATGGTTTTTTCTGGGCGCTCTGTTGGATGCTTGCTCGAGGAGGGAGAGTGAGGTTTGGATCTGGGAATCCCCATCTCTTCAAATAGATGGTTTGCCCGAAGAACCGAGGGTGGCAAATGCAAAAATGCCTCGACTCCTCGCATTCGCTCGACACGTGGAAATGGTCATTATTGAAGCACTGAAGCGGAGGAGTACAACATTGATGTGATGCCGAACACTGTTCGTCGTGATGGGTACATTGAAGTATTCGGAGAAGGAACCCGCCTTGCAATGCTGAAGACAAGACTGCGCGCCGGACTCATCGTCATTGAAGCCTGGTTCAGGGGCTACTGAGGGAGTCCTGGATTAGGGGGTATCCGGACAGCCGGACTATATACATGTCCGGACTATTGAAGCGTGAAGATACAAGACTCAACACTTCGGCCCGTGTCCGGATGAGACACTCCTTTGCGTGGAAGACAAGGTTGGCGATCCCGAGATCATATTTCCTTCCTTGTAACCGACTCCATGTAAACCCTAGCCCTCTCCGGTGTCTATATAAACGGGAGAGGATGGTCCTTAGAAGGCCGATCACAATTACAATCATACCATCATTGGCTAGCTTCTAGGGTTTAGCCTCTACGATCTCGTGGTAGATCTACTCTTGTACTACTCATATCTTCAATATTAATCAAGAAGGAAGTAGGATTTTACCTCCATCGAGAGGGCCCGAACCTGGGTAAACATTGTGTCCTTTGCCTCCTGTTACCATCAGCCGAAGACGCACAGATCGGGACCCCCTACCCGAGATCCGCCGCTTTTGACACCGACACTCCCCAACACTCAACTCTCTCTCACAGGATTTGGATTTGGTGGAAAGAACATTTGACTGGAAATCAACTTGGGGAAGGCTAGAGATCAAGATTCGTATGGTAGGAATGGAATATCTTGGCCTCAACACATGAGTAGGTAGTTCTCTCTCAGAAATAGGATGCTGGAAGTGTAGGCTTGTTCTGATGGCTCTCTCCACGAATGAAGAGGAGGTGGAGGGGTATATATAGCCTCCACACAAAATCTAACCGTTACACACAATTTACCAATCTCGGTGGGACCGAATCAACAAACTCGGTCAGACCGATTTAGTAAACCTAGTGACCGTTAGGGTTATCGGTGGGACTGACATGCAACTCGGTAGGACCAATATGGTTAGGGTTAGGGCATAACGTAATCTCGGTGAGACCGATTACACAAACTCGGTGGGACCAATTTTGGTAATAAGCTAACCAGAGAGTTGGTCAGGCAAACTCGGCTTGACCGATTACACAAACTCGGTGGGACCGATTTTGGTAATAACCTAACCAGAGAGTTTGCATTGTAATCTTGGTAGTACCGATTGCTCAAACTCGGTGAGACCGATTTTGGTAATGGACATACACAGAGAGATTACAATCCCATCTCGGTGAGACCGAGATCCCTATCGGTGAGACAAGATTTGCCTAGGGTTTGTGGTAGTGGCTATGACATCTAAACTCGGTGGCGCCGGATAGAAAGAATCGGTGGGGATGTGAGAAGGTAGTTGAAGGCTTTGGAGCATATCACTAAGCACTTTGAGCAAGCAAGCCATTAAGCAACACCTCATCCCCTCTTGATAGTATTGGCTTTTCCTATAGACTCAGTGTAATCTTGGATCACCAAAATAGAAAATGTAGAGTCTTGATCTAGGAGCTTGAGCCAATATGTTGTCCTCAGCATCTCGAAGGGGTTCCACATCCTTTAGTCCATGCCACTCCATTGTTGAACTTGTCTGATATATACTAGGTAAAAGTGTTAGTTCAACAAGAGATATGTTGACATTAATTACCAAAACCACCCAGGGAGCACTTGAGCTTTCAATCTCCCCCTTTTTGGTAATTGATGACAACATACATCAAAGCTTCAGATAAAGATATAGAGAATAGCAAGTAAAGCTTTGGAAAGACATGTAACAAGCATATGCTCCCCCTACATGTATGCAATCAGTGAATATGGAATATAAAAGCATGTGAATGCATGAACATGACAGAGTAAGCAATGTGTTACATGTATCTTGGTCATATGCATCAGAGCAAAAGATAGCAATAGATGTGTATGTGGGAAATGTAACTTCATGCTCATGAGTCCTTGCAAACAATATGTACATTAGCAAGAACTCCTCTTACACATGACTGTGATGCATATACTTACCTTGTGGTCTTGAGTTGGCTTAGGATGGAATGAACCTGTGTAAACAAGGTTAGATAACACAGATACATCTACTAGCCAGAGCAAACAGAAGAAACCACAAGAATACCAAGACTGGGATGACATGTAGAGAGTGAGTACTGAGTACTACATTTGATATAGACATGTCCCCAAGGGTAAAGATGTTCAATGAATTTAAATGATTTCTTTCCCTTAGATGTCTTGCTCCCCCTGAATCTAGCATGGGATACTGGGAGAAGATAGGGAACAGAAAATCAGAGCAAAATGCAAAAACAGAGCTAGTGCAAATAAGCACATATCAACATGTGTTTCTTCCCCCTCAAGAAGACATGTGGCATCTCTCCTCTTGAACACGAAACATCTGGTATCCTTGAGAATTACTCTCTTCTTGAGTATTCTCTCCCTCTGAAGATCTCTCTCTCTCTCCCTATGGAGGTGATACTCTCTCTCTCTTTGGAAGAGATAAGTTTTGATGGGATCTCTCTAAGTGATAAGCTTTGATGTGATCTCTTTCTCCCCCTTTGACATCAATTTCCAAGAAGGGCCTTCTGGAATTTGTCGTGAATGGGTTTGGTCCTTGAGTCACAGCGCAAAGCATTGATAAAAATGTGATGCTTGTAGAGGACAAGATTCATTGAGTGGAGCTGGATCAAAAGTAAAACAGGAACAAGTGGCAAGATGTTTTTCCTGTAGTGAAATCAGTGGCACCGAGTTGTATGCTTCGGTTGCACCGAAAAGATTCAGTGGGACTGAAAACAACAAGCCGGTGAGACCGAGTTCATCACAGACAAAACATTTGTCACCTCAGCTCACAAGACAAGTAAAATCTCACAAGGATTTGCAAAGAATTAACTGAAGGATATGCAATGAATTGGATGCAGGGAATGCAGAACAAATAGAAAAGAAAGAGATCTAGATGAAGTTTTTTTCGAAAGGGGAAACAAACTTGCATGAGACAAATGCAAAAGCACAGAAAAGAACACAAGAGAACTTCATCTAGAGTTTGTCGGCGACAAAGTCACCTATGTTAGAGTATATTGACTTAGGAGTCAAGTGAGATCACTTGATCATAGGTCATACTCATCGTTTATGCTCAAAATGGGGTTACCATTTATCGTTTAAGCATCTTGATGTATTCACATCTTGTCGAGGTGCTTTGACTCATGACTTTGAGTAAAGGTTCCCTGAGATGGAATGACATACCTTGGGTGGTGGTGTTGATCATGTAGTTGAACTTGTGTGGGTTGCTCAAGGTTGATGTAGCTTATCAAGAGTTGGGAGCACCACTTGGAATTTGAGTTCATATACCTACATGGGTTAGTTTTTGCAAGGAAGAGCACCTGTGTACCCAAAATGACAATCATGAAACTCAACATAGAATTTGTCAAAGGATATGTTTGAATGGTTCCGTGCTTCCTTGTCTTCAACCACCATTGTGTAGAGACTTGGTGATGTAGAGATTGCTCAAAATATGAGTAGGTTACAATCTCATGGAATTAGATTCATCCAAGTACCTACATGAGTCAGATAACATGCAAGGTGCAAATATATCCAAGACATAAGATAGTCATCATAAGAGAAATATCAAGGATTAGTCATAACCTCATGTGTTGCATGTATCTAATGGAGTTTCTACTCCAAGTTTGAAGCATCAATGATGTTCAATTCTCCTCTTAACCTGCAAAACACTTTCTAATCAAGTGGTTTGGTGAATATATCCGCTAATTGCTTTTCGGTGCGAACATGCTTAAGTTTAATGTCACCCTTAGCAACATGATCTCGAATGAAATGATGATGAACTTCAATATGCTTAGTTCGAGAATGTTGCACGGGATTATGAGCAATCTTGATAGCACTTTCATTTTCACAAAGTAATGGAACATGTTTCACATATATCCCATAATCTTTAAGAGCTTGGGTCATCCAAAGTAATTGAGCACAACATGATCCAGCGGCAATGTATTCCACTTCGGTGGTGGATAAGGATACCGAGTTTTGTTTCTTGGAAGACCAAGACACAAGAGATCTACCAAGAAATGGACAAGTACCCGAAGTGGACTTTCTATCAACCTTGTCTAAGGCATAGTCCGAGTCGGAGTAGCCAACAAAATTGAAAGAGGCCCTCTTAGGATACCAAATGCCAAAATTCGGTGTATGGATTAAGTATCTCACTATCCTTTTCACGGCCTTAAGGTGACATTCTTTAGGAGCAACTTGATATCGTGCACACATGCACACACTTAGCATGATATCGGGACATGAAGCACATAGATATAACAATGAACCAATCATTGAACGATAAACCTTTTTTGATCAACCGGTTTACCATCTTTGGTCAAGTCAAGATGTCCACTAGTAGGCATGGGTGTAGTCATACCTTTGCATTCTTGCATATTGAACTTCTTGAATAAGTCCTTCGTGTACTTCGTTTGAGAGACAAAGGTACCTTCCTTAGTTTGCTTGATTTGCAAACCAAGAAAGAATTTCAGTTCACTCATCATAGACATCTGAAACTTCTCCGACATTAGCTTCCCAAACTTTTCACTAAAATGAGGGTTAGTAGAACCAAATATAATATCATCAACATAGATTTGGAACACAAATAGTTCTCCATTGACCCTTTTAGTAAAAAGAGTAGAATCTATTTTTCCAATTTCAAAGCCTTTTTCAATAAGGAACTTGGTCAAGCATTTATACCACGCTCTAGGAGCTTGTTCAAGACCATAATGGGCTTTGTGAAGTTTGTAAACATGATTTGGTTTCTTAGGATTGACAAAGCTGGGAGGTTGCTTAACATAAACTTCCTCCTCTATTTCACCATTTAGAAAAGCACTTTTAATGTCCAATTGGTACAAGGTGATATCATGGTGATTAGCATAGGCAAGTAAGATGCGAATGGACTCAAGTCTAGCAACGGGAGCATAAGTCTCACCATAGTCCATACGTTCGACTTGTGTGTAGCCTTGGGCGACGAGACATGCTTTGTTGTGAACTACTTGTCCATCTTCCTCTTGCTTGTTGAGAAACACCCATTTGGTACCGATGATGTTGTGGTTGTCGTCGGGCTTCTCAACCAATGTCCAATCTTGATTCCTGTCAAAGTTGTGTAGCTCTTCATGCATGGCATTTGTCCAATCCGGATCTTCCAACACTTCTTCAACCTTCATAGGTTCAATGCTAGAGATGAATGAATAGTTTTCACAAAAGTTATCCAAACGAATTTTAGAGTGAGTGATTCTCCCGGTTTGTATATCGTTGTAGATTTGCTCAACGGGATGGTCTTTAGCAATTCTTGCTCAAACTCGTGAAAGGTTTTTCTTGGTTCTTGGTTGAGCTTCTTCTTCATCTTGTTCTTCTTCTTGGCCTTCTTGATTGTTGTTGTTGTTGTTCTCTTATCGTGGTGGAGAAGGAGGTTGTTGATGTTCATCTTGATGCACTTCCTCGTTTTCTTCATCTTGGTGTGTCCCACTTGTGGATGCTTCAGTATCAACTCTTGGTTCACCTTGTCGTGAGGTAGAAGCTTCCACTTGGACGGACGAGGTACTCTCCTTCACCTCCGTTGGATGAATCTTGCCAATATACAAGTCTTGGATTGCTTCCGAGGGATCTTTATCTCCTACATCAATTGGCAATTGCTCTACTTGCGAGCCGTTAGATTCATCAAACTTCACATCTACCGTTTCTTCAACCTTTCGGGTGAAATTGTTGTAGACAAGGTATGTGTGAGAGTTTGAGCCATAACCAAGTAGGAAACCTTCATGAGACATAGGAGCAAATTTAGAACGACGATGCTTATCAAGAATGTAGCACTTTGAGCCGAATACTCGAAAGTATCCAACATGGGGTTTGTTACCGGTGAGGAGCTCATATGCCGTCTTGTCGAGTAGCTTGTGAAGATACAAGGGATTTGTTGCATGACAAGCTGTCTCAACCGCTTCCACCCAAAAGTGCTTTGGCGTCTTGTACTCATCAAGCATCGTTCTCGCCATTTCGATGAGCGTCCGGTTCTTCCTCTCAACAAGTCCATTTTGTTGAGGTGTGTACGTAGCCGATAACTCGTGTGAAATCCCTTCTTCATCAAAAAAGGTGTCCACATTTGCGTTCTTGAACTCCGTTCCGTTGTCGCTGCGAACCTTCCTGATCTTCACTTCAAATTGATTTTGGGCCTTCCTAGCGAATTTTTTGAACATCTTTTGGACCTGCTATTTATCATCGAGAAAGAACACCCACGTAAATCTTGAAAAATCATCAACTATAACTAGACCAAAAGAATTTCCACCGAGACTCTTGTAAGCATTGGGACCAAAAAGATCCATCTGAAGTAGCTCGAGTGGCCTCCTTGTGGTCATGATGTTCTTCACGGGATGCCTTCCTCCAACCTGTTTACCTACCTGACAAGCACTGCAAAGTCTATCCTTATCAAATATGACATAGTTAACGCCAAGGATATGATTTCCTTTAATAAGCTTGTCAAGGTTTCGCATACCAACATGACCTAATCGTCTATGCCATAACCAACCTTTCGAGGATTTAGCAATAAAGCAAGTTCTAGGTTGAGCCTTTTTAGTGAAATCAACAATGTATAGATCACCTCTACGAACACCGGTAAAGACCATTTTATGATTATCTCTACGAAACACTTGGCAATCTACTTCAGTGAATAGGACATTGAAACCGAAATCAGCAAGTCTAGATACTGAAAGTAAGTTGTAGCCAAGAGATTCAACGAGCATAACATTTTGTATGGAGCTATCATGTGATATGGCCACCTTACCGAGGCCAACCACCTTACCCTTTGAGTTGTCACCGAAAGTGACATACTTTCGAGGACCATCGTTTTCAGCAAGCTCACGAAACATGTCTTTATCTCCGGTCATGTGATCGGTACATCCACTGTCAAGAACCCATTCCTTTCCTCCTGACATATATCCCTGAAGATTTTCCATAAGACCAAAATGTCTCATTGCATCATCGAGATCGACGTCACTATCATCATCCTAATCATAGTATCCATGTTCAACATTGTCATGTGGTGGATCAAATCCTAGAGAGGGCAATTCGTTAGAGTGAGTTTGACAATGATCTTGCTTATGAATTTTTATAGCTTCGGAAATAATATCACCAATAATTCCAACATCTCCTTTGGCACTCATAAGATTTTCAAGCTCAAATAGATGATCACGAAACGTAGGATCACTAGTATTCATCTTACTAAAGGCAATAGACTTATGGAGAATGTCATCTAGATTTTTCAAGGAATAATTTGGAAATCGTTCCTCAAGAAATTTCCATATAGTGTAGGCACACTCAAGAGTAGGCAACTTTCTAATCAAGTTTCTAGGCAAGCCTCTTGTCACACCCTAGCTAGTCATGCATTAGAGTGTTGCATCATGTTTACTCTTTCATCAGAAACTTGAAATGGGGATCTGTGAAACCCTCAGAATCATTTTGAAAATGACCCAAATAAAAATTTCTCCAAAAGGGTCCAAGAAAATGCTCATGTTGCTCTCTGAAAATATTGGACAGAGATAAAAATCAAACCAATATTTTTAAGAGCTCATAGGTATTTATTTTGGGCATTTGGAATTAATGCATAAATATTGCATTGGAAATATATTAGTTATATATATTAATATATGTCCAAATATTATGCCAATTATAAAGGAGCTCTGGAATAATATATCTAGCTCCTGCAAAAATTGGCATAAGGTAAATAAATGATTTAATATTTTTTAAATCAAAACAAATGTCAGAAATTAGAAAAAGAAAAATAAATAAAAGGAGGAGCTTACCTGGGCTCCTCCCTGTGCAGCCCAGCCAGCTGGCCGGCCCAGCCAGCAGGCGGCCCAGCCCGCCTCCCTCCTCTGTCGTCTTCGTCCTCGACAGAGGGAGGGGAGTGTGGCCGGCGCGCGCGCGCGCCACCGCGCCACGCCACCTGCTCGCCTGCCTGCCTGCCCTTCCCTCCTCGACTCGATGCCCCGGACGACGCCACGCCCTCCCCCCTGCTCTCTCTCACTCTCCCGCGGTTCTTCCCTCCTCTCCCTCGCTCTCTCTCTCACGGCCGAACACCACCATCGCCGCCGTTCGCCGTAGCAGCCGTCACCGGCCACCCCTCGCCCCTCCGCTGAGCTCAGGAGCTCCGCCTCGACCCCCTCTTCCTCCCCACCAAGCCAAGCCCCTCCGGAAGCCCTGCATCGCCGCCCACGTCGCCGTTCCCCTCCTCGGCCACCGGAGATCATCGCCGTCGATTCGCTGCACTCCGGCCGCCCTCGAGCCCACTGACCCTCCAAACGGATTCACGGTGAGCCCCCGAGTCGTCTTCCCCTTCTCCCCTGGTCTCTTTCGACCTCTAGGCCTTAGCCCCGTCTTGGCCGAGAACTCCACGCCGCCGGCGATGTCGCCGTCGTGGCCACAGTCACCGTAGCGCCCAACCAAGCACACCCACGTCCTCACCGCACCGCGTAGAAGCCGTAGGTGCCAACCCCGCATCTCCGCAGCCGTTGTAGCCTCGACCCCGAGCTCAACCGAGCTCCGGCAGCCGCCACGGTCGTCGCCGTCGTCGGTACCGGCCACCTCAGGCACGGCCACCACCACCGTTCGATGCGCGGGAGCAAGGGCTCTCCAACGAGCCCAAGCACGGCCTCGCCCGTGCCCTGTAGCGCGTTTCCGCATCGCGCCGCCGTCTCGGGCCTCGCCGGCATCATGTCGCCGGTGGGTTTGACCCACCTTCACCACGGCAGGACCCCCCCTATGTCCCTGACAGGTGGGCCCAGCCCTGTTAGCTAATTAGGATTAGCACTAACCGAATTAGTTAAACTAACTACCCCCCTGACACTGACCAGTGGGCCCCAGCGCCACTAATTCCTAATTAGGATTAATTTAACCCTGTTTAACCCCCCCTGTCACTGACGTGTGGACCCCACACGTCAGGTTTGACCCCAGCCAGCCGCAGTTGACCACTGACGTCATGCTGACGTCATGCTGGCGCAATATATATATTTCTGGATTTAATTTAAATCAGGAAATTCCAGAATATTATTTAAACTTCAAAAATTCATAACTTTTATTCTGTAACTCCAAATTAGACAAGCTATATATGAAAAATGATCAGAAAAATCCAATCTATCCATCTGTACTATTTTCATGCATGATCAAACAAGTTAAATTGATGTTTTAAGCAGAACAAGGAAAAGCACTTTAAAAGGCCATGTTTGAGTTTGAAATTTGAATCTTTGATTCAAATTTATTCAAACCCTTCTGGTTTTAGTTGCATTAGCCCAACACACTCATATTGCCATGTTTCATGCATGCATCATATTGTTGCACATTGTTTGGTGATGGTTGTGTATCGATGTCCTCTGCGACAGGTTCTGCCTCGGAGGAGTACCGTGATTACCCTAACGAAGAACCGTATCAGTGCATCGAACCATCAGGCAAGCAACCAACCATTTGATCATATCGATACAATCCCATGTTCTCGCTCCTGCTCTCTTTTACTGCATTAAGACAACGCGTTTCAAACTGCTGTGTGCTACGGTAGTTGAACCCATTTCCTCTGCATGACCTGTCATTGCCACAGTAACTAGATGAAACCCACTAGCATGTGTAGGAGTTGATTGAGCCATATGTATGTGTTGCTCCTACCTTGCTATGCCTGCTATGCTTAGAGTCGTGTCAGGTCCGATTCATCTGGGTGATGGGCTAGGGTGAAATGATTATGTCTGTAATGAGAGTGGTGTGGTGAACACGATTTGGTAAAGGTATCGATGAGAGGCCATGTAGGAGTACATGGTGGGTTGTTTCATTGAAGCCGACCTTAAGCACTGAGATCTGTATGTGTGATTTAAGAATCAGCTACTACCATGCATTGGGCCCGAAACCAATGGACCCTCTCGGCTTCTTATTCACCCTAGTTCTCCGTCCAGGAGTTGCAAGTAGTTTCTGGTGTTTGTAGCCTACTGGAGGCCGTGGACAGCGCTGACCGTAGGGGTGGGTTGTGATGCGGTAGGTACGTGGCACGGTGTACCGAATACCCGTTAGGTATCTCGGGAACCCTGTTCACATCGTTCGGGGCCGTATGGGAAACCTCGGCCGGACTCCCTGCGGATGGAACCTGAATAGGCGATAAACTTGGACTGGAGGCTTAGGTGATTAGGTAGGTCGTGGCCGACACCCACGTTGGGCTTCCGCTTGAAGTTTGCCGAGTACATGTCGTGTAAACGACGGTAAGTGGTGAGAGCGTGTATGAAGAAGTACACCCCTGCAGGGTTATAATGATCTATTCGAATAGCCGCGTCCGCGGTAAAGGACTACTTGGTTGCCTATACAGTTCATAGACAAGTAAATGGAAACTACTAAAAGCCTCAAGATAAGTGTGAGTGCCGAGGATGGCTCTTCCGTAGGAAGACGGAGGCGGATCCTCGATAGTGTATTGAATTGGTGAGTAGTGGACTCGTGTGCGCAAAACCATTTCAAGTTGGAGTATCGTAGGATAGTCTAGCCAAGAGTCAAAGCTGGCTTGCTGCAATAACTCCACCAACCCTTCTTGATAATATGCATGTATGTAGGATCTGATGTAAGTCTTGCTGAGTACCCTTGTACTCATGTTGCTATAATTTACATTTTTACAGAAGACGCTGCAACCCCTTCTGATGGGTTCTATGTAGACGTTGACATCAACGAGTAGGCTAAAGGCCCAGGTGGTGACCCTGAGCTTGTGAAGGACTACGTAGTACAGCTAGGCTTTCCAAGCCTCTTTTATTTTACTAGTTGTCTGTACTCAGACAAGTTACTTCCGCTGCTGGTTTGTATGACTGTATGACTTGTATGTTGGGTCGTGAGACCCGTACCTTTGTGTATGCTATGTATGGCTCCCTGAGCCTTAAATAAAGTACTTGTGTCGTAGAGTCATGTTGTGATGCTTCGTTGTATTTGCACATATCGAGCATATTGTGTGTATGATTGAAATGCTTGGTATGTGTGGGATCTGACTACCTAGTTGTTTATCTTTAGTAGCCTCTCTTACCGGGAAATGTCTCCTAGTGTTACCGCTGAGCCATGGTAGCTTGCTACTGCTCTGGAACACTTAGGCTGGCCGGCATGTGTCCTTCTTCGTTCCTGTGTCTGTCCCTTCGGGGAAATGTCACGCATTGAGTACCGGAGTCCTGTTAGCCCGCTACAGCCCGGTTTACCGGAGTCCTGCTAGCCCAGTGCTACAGCCCGGACCCACTTGCTGATGACCGACACGTTCGAAGCTGGGTCATGGATGCCTGTCCCTGTAAGTCTGTGCCACTTTGGGTTTACGACTAGTCATGTCAGCCTAGGCTCCTTATCATATGGATGCTAGCGACACTATCATATACGTGAGCCAAAAGGCGCAAACGGTCCCGGGCAAAGGTAAGGCGACACCCGTGGGGATACCGTGCGTGAGGCCGCAAAGTGATATGAGGTGTTACCGGCTAGATCGATGTGACATCGAGTCGGGGTCCTGACAGCGTTGGCATCAGAGCCGGACTGCCTGTAGGTTCTCCAAGCCAAACTGGTCGATGTTGAGTCTAGAAATTCTTTAGTTATATGTAGGGGAATTGTTTGTGGGTTGGAACGTAAGGCTCTTTTTACTCCTTTATCTTATGACATTCTGATCTGAGTCAGTCCATTCTTCCACCGGGGGTTAAGGAATTAGGATCTATTCTCTCTATCAGGATCACGTGTTACTAATCAGTAGTACCTTATAGGTATGATGGATACAAGCCTAGTTCAGTTCTTTTACCACATTATGTTGCTAGGATGGTCTCAGAACTTTGATATGATGATGTTGAGTGTGTACGAAATCCTTTGTCAAATGTCTCAAAATCCTTCTTGAGCATTTACAGCTGTTATGCTGCCGAAATTTTGCTAGAAATTCTAATGCCTTTGCATTATGATTGTGCTTTCAGATGGCCACTCGTGACCTCAATCAAGTGGTTCGCCTGACTCGATGCCTAGATGTACCCGGCCATACTGCCAAGTTGGTCAGGGTAATGACTGAGGCTGGATACCGCTGGTATCCTGAGTACACGGTCGAAGAGCAATTTCGGGACTTCAATCAAAGCCAGTATCTCTGCACTGTCAGGATATTTCCATCTTATCCTGGATCCACCGAGCCCCTTCACTGCTCCTATGGACTCGGGGTTACTATTGAGATGGCTGTGCAGGACGCCGCCTACTCTATGATGACCATCATGCGAGTCAGATCTGGTCTATTTCGGGACTCTGATTTCCGGTATATGCCAGGATCACTTCCGGGAGCACAAGGGTATCTCCAGGCTATCTATGCTGACCCCACCCAGGAGGATTCACGGACTCGCACCACTGCTGAGATGCTCGAGGATAAGTACCGTGAAAATCGGGCCTTAAGGTTAGAGCTCTTCAATACCCGTGCTGACCACTGGGCCACTTTGACTCGGTTCGCACCGGCGGTGCAAGCTGGATATTCAGATATGCGCGATCTCTATCCTGTGAGATCTGCTCTGCCAGACGTGATGGGTTGGCGTGATGTAGGAGGCATCACCCCACCTCGCGGTCCCCGCAGGCCACCGTCTGTTGGTCCAAGGCCTCATCCTAGCCCCTATGGTCCACAAGCTCCGCGAGATCGTCTGTTTCCGGATGATCATGTTGAGCTTCCAGGCTATGGAGGTGACTTCTACGAGGACTACTACGGATCGGTCTGAGTTAGTGGTAGTAACACTAGTTCGCACTAGCTGTGTCGTCTATCGTCCCGCGTGACTCGTGGGATATGACCTAGTTTGTACTCTTTTCGGAGGTGTAGAAAAATAATGTATAGGAGCTTGGAATGCCTCCGATGAGATGTAATCCTCTTTTCACCATAATAGTACTTTGTTTGGTCTTGTACTAAACCCTGTATGGTGTGTATGACGATGGAATAAAGAAGCAGTTTCTGTATTTACCGTGTCATACGGATGATCATCTTGCATTTCGAGTTATACCTTACATTTTATATCCTATGTCGGAATTTTATCATCCTGACTAAATCATTGTCTTGTTTACCTAGGATGGTCAACACGCGCACTAACCCTGCTCCTCAAGAGCAGGCCGAAGGCAGTGAAGTCAGGGATGCAAATCTGCCTCATCCTCCTTCCCTAGCCGAGGTTATGATGGAAGCTGAGAGAAACAAGCGGGAGACCAACCGTTTGTTGGAGCGTATTAAACAGAACACAGCACACCATCAGAGGACTAACATGGTGTCACTCAGTGATTTTATCAAATTACATCCACCCACGTTCCACCACTCCGTCGAGCCTCTCGACGCTGATGACTGGCTTCGCAGTATCTCTCACAAACTGCGTTCCGCGCTGGTAGCGGAGGCTGACAAGGTCACCTTTGCTGCATATCATCTTGAAGGCCCCGCCAGTCTATGGTGGGAGAATTATGGAGCTATGCGCCCAGCGGGCCATGTCACTACTTGGGCTGAATTCAGTGAGGCTTTCCGTGAACATCACATTCCGGAGGGTCTCATGGACCGTAAACGTGAGGAATTTTGCAGTTTCACCCAAGGCCGACTTTCTGTGGATGTTTACAGCAGGGAGTTTGGTAACCTCGCACGATATGCAACTGAGGAAGTGTCTACTGACGCCAAGAAGCAAGCAAGGTTCCATAAAGGCCTTAGTCCTGAGCTTCGCCGTGACCTCCGTCTGCATGAGTGCACATCTTTTCAGAAACTTGTCAACAAAGCCATCAGTGCTGAAACTGGTCAGACTGACTATGACGCAACACGCAAGCATGGCCGTGACATGGGTTCCTCATCCGGTGCTGGTCCTCAGAACCGCCGCGTGTGGGTACCCAACACCGCCCTGCCACCCAGGTTCACACCGAGGCCATCTTTCCAGGCGCCTCGCCCTGTTCAACAGTCTGCACCGGCCAAGCCCTATGGGGGTCCAGCCAACAATGCTCCTCCACGTACCAGTTCCGTGACTTGTTTCAAGTGTGGGGAATCTGGTCACTATATGCGTGAGTGTCCCCAGACCAACCCCAACCAGTCTGCTAAAGCTGTTGGCCGTGGCAAGCCGACAGGAAAAATATTCCACGCCAAGCCGGTCACCGCTTCACGTGGCCATGTCAACTGTATCTCTGCCGAAGAAGCTCAAGAGGATCCCAATGTCGTTCTCGGTACGCTTCTTGTTAATTGCCACCCGGCATCTGTTCTTTTCGATACAGGAGCCTCTCATTCTTTTATATCTGAAAACTATGCTCGTTTGCATAACGTCGCATTCGGTGATATGCCAACCTTTATGGTAATTCAAACTCCGGGATCCAAATGGCAAACTTCTAGAGTAATCCATGGAAATGAAATCCAAGTCGACAGACTTGTTTTCCTTGCATCTTTGATAGCCCTTAAATTTTCAGATATTAATATCATTTTGGGTATGGACTGGATGTCAGCTCATCAAGCCAAAATTGATTGCTTCTCTAGGACTGTTCAACTCACCCATCCTTCGGGGAAGATAGTCAATGTCTTAACCCGAATAGCCAAGCGACAATTATATTCTCTTAACGCCAGCCCTTTGCCTGATCTTGAGGACGTTCCGGTAGTCCGTGACTTCCCGGATGTCTTCCCAGAGGAATTGCCAGGTGTTCCACCTGACAGGGATGTTGAGTTCGTAATAGACCTCATCCCAGGAACCGTTCCGATTGCTAGAAGACCTTATAAGATGGCACCACTAGAACTAGCCGAGCTTAAGAAACAACTCGATGAGTCCTTGAAAAAGGGTTTCATCCGCCCTAGTTCATCTTCGTGGGCTTGCCCCGTCCTATTCGTCAAGAAGAAGGATGGTACGGACCGGATGGTTGTAGATTACCGACCTGTCAATTTGGTCACAATCAAGAACAAATATCCGCTCCCCAGGATCAACGACCTTTATGATCAGCTCGCTGGATCCTCAGTCTTCTCCAAGATGGATTTGAGGTTGGGCTACCATCAAATCAAAATCAGAAACGGGGACATTCCTAAAACGGCCTTTGTTACTCGTTATGGCCAGTACGAGTACACCGTCATGTCCTTCGGCTTAATCAACGCTCCAGCCACCTTCTCTCGGTTAATGAACTCAATCTTCATGGAGTATTTGGATAAATTCGTTGTGGTTTACCTCGATGATATACTCATCTACTCCAAGAACGAGGAAGAACATGCCGAACATCTAAGGCTAGTGTTGAAGAAACTTCGAGAGCATCGCCTTTATGCCAAATTTTCTAAATGTGAATTCTGGTTGTCAGAAGTGACCTATCTGGGTCATGTAATATCTGGTAAAGGTATTGCTGTTAACCCTGAGCGAGTTCAAGCCGTCCTTAATTGGACTCCACCTGAATCGGTCAAGCAAGTTCGGAGTTTTCTGGGCTTAGCGAGCTATTGTCGTCGCTTTGTCGAGAACTTCTCCAAGGTTTCTAAACCTCTAACCGAACTCCTCAAGAAAGATAAGAAGTTCGAGTGGACTCCACAATGTGAGCACAGCTTTCAGGAACTGAAAAGACGCCTGACCTCTGCTCCCGTACTGGTATCGCCAGACTTCTCCAAGGACTTTGTTATCTACTGCGACGCCTCGCGACAAGGACTAGGTTGCATTCTCATGCAAGATCGACACGTAATTGCCTACGCTTCACGGCAATTGCACCCACATGAGGAGAATTATCCTACTCATGATCTAGAGCTTGCAGCCATAGTCTATGCACTTAAGACCTGGCGACATTACCTCCTCGGTAATCGTTGCGAAATATTCACTGATCACCAAAGTCTGAAGTACATTTTCACCCAACCGGACCTGAATCTCAGGCAAAGACGTTGGGTTGAGTTGATCACAGACTTCGACTTAGGAATAACCTACACCCCAGGGAAAGCCAACGTCATGGCTGATGCGCTAAGTCGTAAATCTTATTGTAACAATATGATGTTACAACAAAGTCAACCGCTTCTCCATGAGGAATTTCGGAAGCTTAACCTTCACATTGTTCCTCAAGGTTTTCTTTCCACCTTGGTGGCAAAACCTACCCTTACGGATCAAATTATCAAAGCACAGAAGGTAGATCCGGGAATCTCCCGCATCAAGAGAAACATTCAGAAAGGAATTGCGAATTGCTTCTCCATTAATGATCAAGGGGTCGTATACTTCGGGGATCGACTAGTGGTTCCCAAAGTGCGCAACCTGAGGCGATTGATCCTTAAGGAAGCTCATGAATCTCCTCTCACCATTCATCCCGGTAGTACTAAGATGTATCAGGACCTACGCCAGAGGTTCTGGTGGACTAGGATGAAGAGAGAAATTGCTCAGTATATTGCTAATTGCGACGTCTGTCGTCGTGTAAAAGCAGAGCATCAACGGCCTGCTGGCACCCTTCAACCCTTAGCTATTCCTGAATGGAAATGGGATAAAATTGGTATGGATTTCATTACCGGTTTTCCCAGGACCAAGAGAGGGAATAATGCTATTTTCGTCGTGGTCGATCGTCTTTCCAAAGTAGCCCATTTCTTACCTGTTCGTGAGAGTATAACCGCTAGTCAGCTGGCAGACTTATACATCTCCCGAATAGTGTCCCTTCATGGTGTCCCTTTGGAAATTAACTCGGATCGAGGAAGTCTTTTCACCTCTCGATTTTGGGAAAGTTTCCAAAATGCTATGGGAACCCGTCTCTCCTTCAGCACCGCTTTCCACCCTCAGTCGAGTGGTCAAGTGGAACGCGTCAACCAAATTCTAGAAGACATGCTTCGAGCCTCTGTTATCTCATTCGGAATGGACTGGGAGAAGTGCCTTCCATTTGCCGAATTCGCTTACAACAACAGCTATCAATCTAGCTTGGGTAAAGCCCCTTTTGAAGTTCTCTATGGACGACGGTGTCGAACACCCCTTAACTGGTCAGAGACCGGGGAAAGACAATTCTTTGGCCCGGATATGATTCAGGAAGCAGAAGAACAAGTTCGTATCGTTCATGAAAAGTTGAAAACAGCCCAATCTCGTCAAAAGAGTCAATATGACCGAAAACATAAGGCTATGACTTTCGAGGTTGACGAGAAGGCTTATCTTCGGGTCACCCCTCTGAAGGGAACCCATCGTTTCGGTATCAAAGGCAAATTGGCTCCTCGTTACATTGGACCTTTTCGCATTCTCGCCAAACGAGGAGAAGTTGCCTACCAGTTGGAACTACCTCCGCACCTCTCCAGAGTCCACGATGTCTTCCACGTTTCTCAACTCAGGCGTTGCTTCTCGGATCCTATCCACGGAGTGGACCACGAAACGCTTGATCTCCAAGATAATCTTACATATCGAGAGTACCCCATTCGTATCCTCGATCAGGCCGAACGTACCATCCGACGTCATAATATCAAGTTTCTCAAAGTACAATGGTCGCACCATTCTGAGGATGAAGCAACCTGGGAAAGGGAGGATCGTCTTCGACTTGAGTATCCCGCCTTCTTCCCAGAGGAACCCAAATCTCGGGACGAGATTCTTTTGAGTGGGGGTGAGTTGTCACACCCTAGCTAGTCATGCATTAGAGTGTTGCATCATGTTTACTCTTTCATCAGAAACTTGAAATGGGGATCTGTGAAACCCTCAAAATCATTTTGAAAATGACCCAAATAAAAATTTCTCCAAAAGGGTCCAAGAAAATGCTCATGTTGCTCTCTGAAAATATTGGACAGAGATAAAAATCAAACCAATATTTTTAAGAGCTCATAGGTATTTATTTTGGGCATTTGGAATTAATGCATAAATATGGCATTGGAAATATATTAGTTATATATATTAATATATGTCCAAATATTATGCCAATTATAAAGGAGCTCTGGAATAATATATCTAGCTCCTGCAAAAATTGGCATAAGGTAAATAAATGATTTAATATTTTTTTAAATCAAAACAAATGTGAGAAATTAGAAAAAGAAAAATAAATAAAAGGAGGAGCTTACCTGGGCTCCTCCCTGTGCAGCCCAGCCAGCTGGCCGGCCCAGCCAGCAGGCGGCCCAGCCCGCCTCCCTCCTCTGTCGTCTTCGTCCTCGACAGAGGGAGGGGAGTGTGGCCGGCGCGCGCGCGCGCCACCGCGCCACGCCACCTGCTCGCCTGCCTGCCTGCCCTTCCCTCCTCGTCTCGATGCCCCGGACGACGCCACGCCCTCCCCCCTGCTCTCTCTCACTCTCCCGCGGTTCTTCCCTCCTCTCCCTCGCTCTCTCTCTCACGGCCGAACACCACCATCGCCGCCGTTCGCCATAGCAGCCGTCACCGGCCACCCCTCGCCCCTCCGCTGAGCTCAGGAGCTCCGCCTCGACCCCCTCTTCCTCCCCACCAAGCCAAGCCCCTCCGGAAGCCCTGCATCGCCGCCCACGTCGCCGTTCCCCTCCTCGGCCACCGGAGATCATCGCCGTCGATTCGCTGCACTCCGGCCGCCCTCGAGCCCACTGACCCTCCAAACGGATTCATGGTGAGCCCCCGAGTCGTCTTCCCCTTCTCCCCTGGTCTCTTTCGACCTCTAGGCCTTAGCCCCGTCTTGGCCGAGAACTCCACGCCGCCGGCGATGTCGCCGTCATGGCCACAGTCACCGTAGCGCCCAACCGAGCACACCCACGTCCTCACCGCACCGCGTAGAAGCCGTAGGTGCCAACCCCGCATCTCCACAGCCGTTGTAGCCTCGACCCCGAGCTCAACCGAGCTCCGGCAGCCGCCACGGTCGTCGCCGTCGTCGGTACCGGCCACCTCAGGCACGGCCACCACCACCGTTCGACGCGCGGGAGCAAGGGCTCTCCAACGAGCCCAAGCACGGCCTCGCCCGTGCCCTGTAGCGCGTTTCCGCATCGCGCCGCCGTCTTGGGCCTCGCCGGCGTCATGTCGCCGGTGGGTTTGACCCACCTTGACCACGGCAGGACCCCCCCTGTGTCCCTGACAGGTGGCCCCAGCCCTGTTAGCTAATTAGGATTAGCACTAACCGAATTAGTTAAACTAACTACCCCCCCTGACACTGACCAGTGGGCCCCAGCGCCACTAATTCCTAATTAGGATTAATTTAACCCTGTTTAACCCCCCTGTCACTGACGTGTGGACCCCACACGTCAGGTTTGACCCCAGCCAGCCGCAGTTGACCACTGACATCATGCTGACGTCATGCTGGCGCAATATATATATTTCTGGATTTAATTTAAATCAGGAAATTCCAGAATATTATTTAAACTTCAAAAATTCATAACTTTTATTCTGTAACTCCAAATTAGACAAGTTATATATGAAAAATGATCAGAAAAATCCAATCTATCCATCTGTACTATTTTCATGCATGATCAAACAAGTTAAATTGATGTTTTAAGCAGAACAAGGAAAAGCACTTTAAAAGGCCATGTTTGAGTTTGAAATTTGAATCTTTGATTCAAATTTATTCAAACCCTTCTGGTTTTAGTTGCATTAGCCCAACACACTCATATTGCCATGTTTCATGCATGCATCATATTGTTGCACATTGTTTGGTGATGGTTGTGTATCGATGTCCTTTGCGACAGGTTCTGCCTCCGAGGAGTACCGTGATTACCCTAACGAAGAACCGTATCAGTGCATCGAACCATCAGGCAAGCAACCAACCATTTGATCATATCGATACAATCCCATGTTCTCGCTCCTGCTCTCTTTTACTGCATTAAGACAACGCGTTTCAAACTGCTGTGTGCTACGGTAGTTGAACCCATTTCCTCTGCATGACCTGTCATTGCCACAGTAACTAGATGAAACCCACTAGCATGTGTAGATGTTGATTGAGCCATATGTATGTGTTGCTCCTACCTTGCTATGCCTGCTATGCTTAGAGTCGTGTCAGGTCCGGTTCATCTGGGTGATGGGCTAGGGTGAAATGGTGGGTTGTTTCATTGAAGCCGACCTTAAGCACTGAGATCTGTATGTGTGATTTAAGAATCAGCTACTACCATGCATTGGGCCCGAAACCAATGGACCCTCTCGGCTTCTTATTCACCCTAGTTCTCCGTCCAGGAGTTGCAAGTAGTTTCTGGTGTTTGTAGCCTACTGGAGGCCGTGGACAGCGCTGACCGTAGGGGTGGGCTGTGATGCGGTAGGTACGTGGCACGGTGTACCGAATACCCGTTAGGTATCTCGGGAACCCTGTTCACATCGTTCGGGGCCGTACGGGAAACCTCGGCCGGACTCCCTGCAGATGGAACCTGAATAGGCGATAAACTTGGACTGGAGGCTTAGGAGATTAGGTAGGTCGTGGCCGACACCCACGTTGGGCTTCCGCTTGAAGGTTGCCGAGTACATGTCGTGTAAACGACGGTAAGTGGTGAGAGCGTGTATGAAGAAGTACACCCCTGCAGGGTTATCATGATCTATTCGAATAGCCGCGTCCGCGGTAAAGGACTACTTGGTTGCCTATACAGTTCATAGACAAGTAAATGGAAACTACTAAAAGCCTCAAGATAAGTGTGAGTGCCGAGGATGGCTCTTCCGTAGGAAGACGGAGGCGGATCCCCGGTAGTGTATTGAATTGGTGAGTAGTGGACTCGTGTGCGCAAAACCATTTCAAGTTGGAGTATCGTAGGATAGTCTAGCCAAGAGTCAAAGCTGGCTTGCTGCAATAACTCCACCAACCCTTCTTGATAATATGCATGTATGTAGGATCTGATGTAAGTCTTGCTGAGTACCCTTGTACTCATGTTGCTATAATTTACATTTTTACAGAAGGCGCTGCAACCCCTTCTGATGGGTTCTATGTAGACGTTGACATCAACGAGTAGGCTAAAGGCCCAGGTGGTGACCCTGAGCTTGTGAAGGACCACGTAGTACAGCTAGGCTTTCCAAGCCTCTTTTATTTTACTAGTTGTCTGTACTCAGACAAGTTACTTCCGCTGCTGGTTTGTATGACTGTATGACTTGTATGTTGGGCCGTGAGACCCGTACCTTTGTGTATGCTATGTATGGCTCCCTGAGCCTTAAATAAAGTACTTGTGTCGTAGAGTCATGTTGTGATGCTTCGTTGTATTTGCACATATCGAGCATATTGTGTGTATGATTGAAATGCTTGCTATGTGTGGGATCTGACTACCTAGTTGTTTATGTTTAGTAGCCTCTCTTACCGGGAAATGTCTCCTAGTGTTACCGCTGAGCCATGGTAGCTTGCTACTGCTCTGGAACACTTAGGCTGGCCAGCATGTGTCCTTCTTCGTTCCTGTGTCTGTCCCTTCGGGGAAATGTCACGCTTTGAGTACCGGAGTCCTGTTAGCCCGCTACAGCCCGGTTTACCGGAGTCCTGCTAGCCCAGTGCTACAGCCCGGACCCACTTGCTGATGACCGACACGTTCGAAGCTGGGTCATGGATGCATGTCCCTGTAAGTCTGTGCCACTTTGGGTTTACGACTAGTCATGTCAGCCCGGGCTCCTTATCATATGGATGCTAGCGACACTATCATATACGTGAGCCAAAAGGCGCAAACGGTCCCGGGCAAAGGTAAGGCGACACCCGTGGGGATACCGTGCGTGAGGCCGCAAAGTGATATGAGGTGTTACCGGCTAGATCGATGTGACATCGAGTCGGGGTCCTGACACCTCTAGTGATAAGATTAACAGTTCTAAGATTCCTAATCATGTCAATTGTCTCATCAAGGGTAGGATGCATAGGATCAACATGAGGTGCACAAGGGCTAGCAAGGTACTTGTTCAAATGATATTGATTGAAAATCACAAGCATCTCATTTTTCACTCATGAAAGTACTCTTCATCAAGGATAGGCACTCTATGTCTAAGACTCCCAATAGTAGACTCATCCATCTTCCTCCAATGGTGTTTAAACCAAAGGAATGGAGACCAAAGCTTTGATACCAATTGAAAGGGATCGAAAAGAGGTGTCTAGAGGGGGGTGATTAGGCACTAAGTGCCCAAAGTTGCAGTTTTTAACTTCTTTAAGTTTAAGTGGAGTTTAGGCACAAATTTAACACTCACAATACATAACAAGCAAGCATGCAAAAGAGTATATGAGCAGCGGAAAGTAAAGAATGCAACTTGCAAGAATGTAAAGGGAAGGGTTTGGAGGATTCAAACGCAACTGGAGACACGGATGTTTTTGTCGTGGTTCCGATAGGTGGTGCTATCATACATCCATGTTGATGGAGACTTCAACCCACGAAGGGTAACGGCTGCGCGAGTCCACGGAGGGCTCCACCCAAGAAGGGTCCACGAAGAAGCAACCTTGTCTATCCCACCATGGCCGTCTGATACGTCTCCAACGTATCTATAATTTTTCATTGCTCCATGCTACTTTATCTACTGTTTTAGGCAATATTGGGCTTTATTATCCACTTTTATATTATTTTTTGGGACTAACCTATTAACTGGAGGCCCAGCCCAGATTTGCTGTTTTATGCCTATTTCAGTGTTTCGAGGAAAAGGAATATCAGACGGAGTCAAAACGGAACGAAATCAACTGGAGAAGTTATTTTTGGAAGGAAAGCAACCTGATAGACTTGGAGTGCACGTCAGGGGAGTCCCGGGCTGCCCACAAGGGTGGGGGGCGTGCCCACCCCCCTGGGCGCGCCCCCTGCCTCGTGAGCACCCCGGAGGTCCACCGATGTACCCCTTGCACCCATATATACCTATGTACCCTAAAACTTCCAGAACAGAAGATAGGTCGGGAGTTCCGCTGCCACAAGCCTCTGTAGCCACCAAAAACCTCTCGGGAGCCCGTTCCGGCACCCTGCCGGAGGGGGATCCCATCACCGGTGGCCATCTTCATCATCCCGGCGCTATCCATGACGAGGAGGGAGTAGTTCACCCTCGGGGCTGAGGGTATGTACCAGTAGCTATGTGTTTGATCTCTCTCTCTCTCTCTCGTGTTCTCTCTCGTGGTCCCTCGATGGCACGATCTTGATGTATCCTGAGCTTTGCTATTGTAGTTGGATCTTATGATGTTTCTCCCCCTCTACTCTCTTGTGATGAATTGAGTTTCCCCTCTGAAGTTATCTTATCAGATTGAGTCTTTTATGAGAACACTTGATGTATGTCTTGCCGTGATTATCTGTGGTGACAATGGGATATCATGTGCCACTTGATGTATGTTTTGGTGATCAACTTGCGGGTTTTGTGACATTCGCAACCTATGCATAGGGGTTGGCACACGTTCTTGACTCTCCGATAGAAACTTTGGGGCACTCTTTGAAGTACTTTGTGTTGGTTGGATGAATCTGAGATTGTGTGATGCATATCATATAATCATGCCCACGGATACTTGAGGTGAAAATGGAGTATCTAGGTGACATTAGGGTTTTGTTTGATTTGTGCCTTAAGGTGTTATTCTAGTATTGAACTCTTTTATAGATTGATCCGAAAGAATAACTTTGAGGTGGTTTCGTACCCTACCATAATCTCTACGTTTGTTCTCCGCTATTAGTGGCTTTGGAGTGACTCTTCGTTGCATGTTGAGGGCTTGTTATATTATCTATCTATGTTATTATTGTTGAGAGAACTTGCACTAGTGAAAGTATGAACCCTAGGCCTTGTTTCCTATAATTGCAATACCGTTTACGCTCACCTTTATCATTAGTTATCTTGCTGTTTTTATAATTTCAGATTACAAAAACCTATATCTACTATCTATTTTGCACTTGTATCACCATCTCATCACCGAACTAGTGCACCTATACAATTTACCATTGTATTGGGTGTGTTGGGAACACAAGAGACTCTTTGTTATTTGGTTGCAGGGTTGCTTGAGAGTGACCATCTTCATCCTACGCCTCCTACGGATTGATAAACCTTAGGTCATCCACTTGAGGGAAATTTGCTACTGTCCTACAAACATGTGCACTTGCAGGCCCAACAACGTCTACAAGAAGAAGGTTGTGTAGTAGACATCAAGCTCTTTTCTCGCGCCGTTGCCGGGGAGTCTAGGTAACGGGTACTCACACTCAGTCAACTAAGCTCTTTTTTGGCGCGGTGAGTGCTTGAAGGTATATCTTTAGATCTTGCAATCGAATCTTTTTGTTTCTTGTTTTAGCACTAGTTTATTTTATAAAAGAAAACTACAAAAAAATTGGAATTGAGTTTGTCTCATATGCTTCATCTTTTTCATATCTTTCGTGAGTATGATGGAAAGGATAATTGTGCTCAAGTGCTAGAAGAAGAATTACATAGAATGCTTGGCATGAAATATGTGAATGATGAGCATGATTGCAATGTTGTTAGTATGAATTCCTTGAATATCCATGATGCTAATGATACGCAAAGCCACAAGCTTGGGGAAGCTATGTTTGATGAAGATGATATTCTTTGTCCCCCAAGCTTTGATGAGAAAATTTATTATGATGAAAGCATGCCTCCTATCTATGATGATTATGACGATGCGTATGCTATAAAGAAGAAGTTTGCTTATGAGGAGAGTAGTAAATTTTCTATGCTAGTAGATCATGAAAAGAATGCTTTAGGTGCTGGTTATATTGTTGAATTAATTCATGATGCTACTGAAAATTATTATGAGGGATGAACATATGCTTCTACGAATTGCAATAATATCAAGTTTCCTCTCTATGTGCTTAAATTCTTGAAGCTATGCTTGTGTTACCTTCCTATGCTTGTTGATTATTGTTCCCATAAGTTGTTTGCTCACAAAATCCCTATGCATAGGAAGTGGGTTAGACTTAAAAATGCTAGTCATATGCCTCATGATGCTCCCGTTATGTTTCAATTCTTATCTTTTATGTGAGCATCATTGCCATCATCATGCCTAGCTAAAAGGCATTAAAGAAAAACACTTGTTGGGAGACAACCCAATATTTATCCTTACTGTTTTTGTGTGTCCACATGATTATGCTACTGTAGTAATCATGTTTTATAGCTTTTGTTTCAATAAAGTGCCAAGTAAGACCTTTAGGATAGCTTACGGTGATAGTTGTGTTGATCCTGCTGAAAATCAGAAACTTTTGCACCCGGTAAATTAGTTTAGTTAATTCACACAAACGTGCTTATGATCTGATTCTTTTTTCTCTGGATTTGTACACTAATTTCTTAGGACTTCCTAATGTTTTAGGATTTTTGGAGTTCCATAAGTATACGTTTGATACAGATCACTACAGACTGTTCTGTTTTTGACAGATTCTGTTTTCTATGTGTTGTTTGCTTATTTTGATGAATCTATGGATAGTATTAAGTGGTATGAACCATAGAGAAGTTGGAATACATTAGGTTTAACACCAATATGAATTTAGAATGAGTTCATTACAGTACCTAAGTGGTGGTTTTATTTTCTTATACTAACGGAGCTTACGAGTTTTCTGTTGAGTTTTATGTTGTGGAGTTTTCAAGTTTGGGGTAAGGATTCGGTGGACTATGGAATAAGGAGTGGAAAGAGCCTAAGCTTGGGGATGCCCATGGCACCCCAAGATATTCAAGGATAACCAAGAGCCTAAGCATGGGGATGCCCCGGAAGGCATCCCCTCTTTCGTCTTCATTCATCGGTAAGTTTACTTGGAGCTATAATTTTATTCACCACATGATATGTGTTTTGCTTGGAGCGTCATTTTCTCCTGTTATTATTTGCTTGCTGTTATTTAGAATAATGTTTTGCATCTTTAGTTCCAATGAAAAGTCAAGGATAGCCTTTGCCATGCTTATTTTGCTAGTATGCATGTTGCTGTTTGAAAACAGAAAGTTTACCGCTGTTGCAAAAATTCCCTAGAAAATTCAGAGCATGATATAATGTTGAAACTTTTTGAATATTGAGATCTGATAAATTTATTATAGTGGGAAGTTTAGTTCATAATTTTTGGAGTTAGGGAAGTATTAATGCTCTTGCATTCTTTACAGACTGTACTGTTTTGGCAGATTGCTGTTATGTTTGCATTGTTTGCATATGTTTGCTTGTTTAATAATTCTATTTGAAGATAGGAGTATTAAATATGCAGAGGCATTTAGTATTCAATGTTGAATAATTATTTAAGTGATTTGTTATAGTAGACAATGATAAGTTTTTGCATTGGTTTATACTAACCTATCTCACGAGTTCTTGTTGAGTTTGTTGTGAATGAAGCTTTTGATAAAAAGAGAAACCATGATACGATAGGAATTAAGGAGACACAAAAGTTCAAGCCTGGGGATGCCCAAGGCACCCCAAGATAATATTTCAAGAAGTCTCAAGCATCTAATCTTGGGGATGCCCCGTTATGCATCCCACCTTTCTTCTTCAACAACTATCGGTTAGTATCGGTTGAGCCTAAGTTTTTGCTTCTTCACATGAGTTGTGCTATCCTTGCATTGTAGTTTTCTTTAGCTTTGCTTGCTGTCTGAACAAAGTATCAAGATCTGAAATTATTAAATTAGAGAGTCTTCACATAGTTGCACAATTATTCAACTACTCATTGTGCTTCACTTATATCTTTTGAGCGTGATATTTTTTGCTCTAGTGCTCCACTTATATCTTTTAGAGCACGGTGGTGGATTTGTTTTAAAGAAACTATTGATCTCTCATGCTTCACTTATATTATTTTGAGAGTCATTAATAGCATGGTAATTTGCTTAATGTTAATATACTTAGTGTTCAAGATATGTGAAACTTTCTTTTGAGTGAATTGAATACTAAGATAAGTTTGATGCTTGATAATTGTTTTGAGATATGGAGGTGATAATATCAAAGTCGTGCTAGTTGGGTAATTGTGAATTTGAGAAATGCTTGTGTTGAAGTTTGGAAGTCCCGTAGCATGCACGTATGGTTAAAGTGAAGAAAATATGCCCTAGAGGCAATAATAAAGTTATTATTTATTTCCTTATATCATGATAAATGTTTATTATTCATGCTAGAATTGTATTAACCGGAAACATAATACTTGTGTGAATACATAAACAAACAGAGTGTCACTAGTATGCCTCTACTTGACTAGCTCGTTGATCAAAGATGGTTAGGTTTTCTGACCATAGACATGTGTTGTCATTTGATTAACGGGATCACATCATTAGGAGAATGATGTGATTGACTTGACCCATTCCGTTAGCTTAGCACTTGATCGTTTAGTATTCTACTATTGCTTTCTTCATGGCTTATACATGTTCCTATGACTATGAGATTATGCAACTCCTGTTTACCGGAGGAACACTTTGTGTGCTACCAAACGTCACAACGTAACTGGGTGATTATAAAGGTGCTCTAAAGGTGTCTCCGAAAGGTACTTGTTGGGTTGGCATATTTCAAGATTAGGATTTGTCACTCCGATTGTCGGAGAGGTATCTCTGGGCCCTCTCGGTAATGCACATCACTACAAGCCTTGCAAGCAATGTAGGTAATGAGTTAGTTACAGAATGATGCATTACGTAACGAGTAAAGAGACTTGGCTGTAACGAGATTGAACTAGGTATTGGATACCGATGATCGAATCTCGGGCAAGTGACATACCGATGACAAAGGGAACAACATATGTTGTTGTGCGGTTTGACCGATAAAGATCTTCGTAGAATATGTAGGAGCCAATATGAACATCCAGGTTCCGCTATTGGTTATTGACCGGAAACAGTTCTAGGTCATGTCTACATAGTTCTCGAACCCGTAGGGTCCGCACGTTTAACGTTACGATGACAGTATTATTATGAGTTTATAAGTTTTGATGTACCGAAGGTTTTTCGGAGTCCTGATATGATCACAGACATGACGAGGAGTCTTGAAATGGTCGAGACATAAAGATTGATATATTGGAAGCCTATATTTGGATATCGGAATTGTTCCGTGTGAAATCGGGATTTTACCGGAGTACCGGGGGATTACCGGACCCCCCCGGGGGTTAATGGGCCTACATGGGCCCTAAGGGAGAAGAGGAGGGCCGGCCAGAGCAGGCCGTGCGCCCCCTCCCCCCCTAGTCCGAATAGGACAAGGAAGGGGGGTGCCCCCCTTAGATGGTGTCCTTACTAGTACTCCCTAGTCTCTACTCTTATAGAAAACCGAGTTGGTGATGATGGTTTGCCTGCCATCTTGTCATATAGACCTTCCGATCTATATCTGACGGATATAAAGCTAACTATGATAATTTTACAAAAGATACCCGCACCTCTCTCCACATTTACACATAAGGCCTTACTTCGTGCTCCCTATGTCTCTATCTCTACAAGTACTTTTTTTATAACAAATCGAATAGTGCTGCGCCGTCCGCTGCACGCCTGGCTGAACACGCCTCCTCACCTCCATCATCACCAACTGAGTCTTTTATAGGAGTAGGAGTAGATAAAAAACCGAGTTGGTGATGATGGTGTGCCATGCAATGCACGGGCATCTTGCTATTTTTTGCATATAAGTCCAAACACCACGTAGACACGGTCTTTGAGCACGGTTCATAGTCGTTCCACGATCGGGCATCGAAGTTTGTAACTATTTTAGATTAGAATATACTACTCCTCCGGTGCTAGTAGTAGAGCAGAGTCCTACTCTACTACTCTACTCTAGCAAGCTAGGGCATAGTACTGTAGTAGGTACTATAGGGAGTACCAGTACTGTGATCACTCAAGCAAGTTGTCGGGCATCGATATGACCCTACGCTGCTGGTATGTGTCTCGTGAGTCAAGCGGCGTGCTGTAGTCATCATCACCTGTCCACTTCCCGTAGCACATATTCGCTTCTCCATCTTTGTCCGCACATAATCTCGTCCAAGCTTCCATCCCCGCTAAGGCGCCTCCCCCCCTCGTCCGAAACCCAAGCACTAACAATGGCAGAACCGAGCAGCCTCCGCTGAAAGAGTGGCTGGAATTCGCTCCCCATAGAGGTAATCAAGCTCATTGTTTCAAGTGTGGACAATCTCAGTACCATCCCGCTCGCCGCGTGCTCGTCGGGGTTGTACCATTTACTCAAAGCCCTCAGGACGGAGCTTTTTAAGCCAGCTCCTTGCTTGCTGATGCTGCCTGATCTTCAGAAACGACGTGTCACGCAGCATAACAATCATAGGGTGGCGAGCATCAACCCCCTTCACTGTGATCCAATCCCCGTCAGCCTCAGCTACATTAACAGTATGTACTGGGTCGGCATGAACACGTCTTGGATGGTGCTCGTCGATGGTCGCGGCAGCTGGATGCTCGTGGAGGTCTACACCCGGCGATTGATCCCCCTTCCTTCGATTAACACTGCACTGCTTTGGCACCGCGGCCCAGAATACTCGGAATCTTACAGTAGCCAACATGATACCAAGTTTGATTTGCTCAAGGTTGTAATCTGCCAAGTGCCCACAAGATCTGGGAATTATAAAGATTTCAGCCTAATTGCGTTCTTCAATCGCGGTCTCGCCTATCTGATAGGTCACTGTGGTAAGTGGATAAATCTGCACGTCCATCGCAGGATCATACATCCTCCATGGTTCTCTGATGCCATTGAACACAAGGGCTTCATTTACGCCGTCGACTCCTTCTATGGATGGACGTATTGCTGGCCTACCCCAGTCATCGCTACAAATGGCTGTTACAGCAGTATGTTACTTTCCTATGATATCATGATGGCTTGCTTATATTACTGTCAACATTTACTAAAAAAATATTCATGCTCATAACATGCTGTTCTTAAGATTGACTAAATCAAGAGCCCTTTTTTATTTGACTCCAACTTGATATGATGTTGTAGGCCGCCTGGTGTCCCTACCCTTCCTAATCCCAGAACCTTTCAAAGAAAAGCGGCATGGCAGTTGCAGGTGGTTCCTGACTCGATCAGACGACAGCGAAAGATTGATGATCATTCGCACGTACCGGACGTGTTGTTTCGCGGAATACAATCATAGTCACTACAAGGTCTTTGAACAGGATCCCAGCTTCTCTGGGCCTTCAGGAATTTTGACTGGAGGCTGGTAAGTAGCCTTGGCACACGCTCTCTGTTTGTCGGACTGAATTATCCGATTAACCAGGAGATAACCGACGGCAAGGATCATGATGGCAGCGCGGTTTCGTTCATCAGGCAAAACTGTGTGTACACAGCGTACCATGCGTCTCTGCATGCACCATACCTTGATATGTGCCGCCATGCTCTGCAGCCCAAAGTAGGAGAGAGGGTCGCAAGTATCAGACTTCGACCTGCTGGCTGGAGTTTCCCCCGTCAGGTACCCATCTGGTTCAAGCCATCAGCCAATCTCCACAGCTTAATAAATAGTAACGTCTAACTGAGCCTGTTAGTTAGATGCGTACACTTGGTGTAGTAGGATCTTTATTTAGTTTGATGCATATACTTGTTCTTTTTTGGTAGCCCTTTTGTAATGATGGTTGATGTTTGGTTTGGAAGAGAGAGCTGCGTCTTCACTCTTCTGGCCTGCTTACTGCTTCTGTTGGACCCCCAGCCCTGGTTGCTGCTGCTGCTATTTTCAATGTACAATCAGTAGTATATTTCGTCTGTTGGTTGAATATAAATGTGTTGTTAGAACGACAAACAAAATGTTTTGGAAGTCGTTGCACGGTTCAATCCTTTAGTGCCCCGTACCGTACGTAGCTCATACTATTTTTCGTACGGAACACATTTTCCACTTGTTGATAACATGCAGCCCACTGATGAAGGCCCAATAGAGAAGCCCATAATTAACTGGAAGGGACGCTCTCACATGAATCCAGCCTAGGTACATGCTCATGGTCCCCTAATCATAAATAAGTAAATAAATAAATGAAGCTAAATGCTCATGCACTAGTTCTTTCGGAAAATAGGTAGCCCAGTATTTCTTTTTGAAGAATACCCAAGCTAGGCCTATTTGTTTTCTCCGAATTATTGGGCTGCAAATCTTTCAAGACGAGCAAATGGGATATTAGTTTTTTTTTTGAATTTTGTTCTTCACTGATATCTTATACGTATTTCATTGGATTTAACATGACATAGTACTAACTTATTTTTAAATTTGTTTTAGTATGGCTATTAATTTTTGGATTAAAATTTTTTGACCCTGGTACTGACCAGAAAATGGCCGGCAATTCTAAAAATGGAAAACGGGCTGCAATAAATTCCATATGAATTAGAAAATGACTAAAACTTATAAAAATAATAGCAAATGGGCTGTACAAGCCACAGATTTCGAGGCTGACTTGTTTACGCAAGGCTTTGTCAGTGAACACACGATTCTAGCCGCCGTGCTTCTTCAATCTCTGATCTTCTTGCTCCAGCCGCCTAAACTAGCGTCGCGGGACTGCCTGCTCCCTCCTCTTGTGGCCCGCTATGATGTCGCGCAGGCTTCCTCGGCCCACCCTACTCCCTCCGCTGGCCTGGCCGCACGCAATCAACTGCCTCCTTATTACGCGAAAAAATGATTCCTCCCACTAACATCTGGGGCGCACCGGTTGGGAGGCTGACCTGTGGGCCTACTACGTTGACGCGTACGCAGGGCTTGTCAACTTAGTCAACAAACGATTCTAGCAGCAGTAACCGTTGGATTTGAATGGAACGGTCCTGCTGCTTCTTCAATCGCTGCTCTTCTTGCACCAGCCGCCCAAACCAGCGCTGGGGAGACCGCCTGCTCCTGCCTCCAGTGGCCGGCTATGCTTCCGTTGAGGCCTCATCGCTCCCCTACTACTCCCACTGCTAGCCAGGCCCTGCGGCGATAGCAGCCTCACACCGCAGCCGAACCAGTGAACCCTCGTACTCCTCTCCGCGTGGGCATCCACTGCCGCGTCTTCCCCGGCTCCGCGTTGTCCCCTTCCTAGGCCTCGCCGTCGTCCACTGCCATGGTGCTCTTGGCGCGGCGTGGTCAATGTGGTCAACGACATTCCATCGGGAGAGTACTGTACGTGTAGAGGCTGACAGCTGGGTCCACGGCCACAACCCAGTTTTTTTGTGATTTGCCAAGTAAGTCGCTTTGTCAGGCCTGTTGGGCTGTAAATCTTTCAAGACGATGAGAGCTTTAATTCGGCTGGCCGAGAAAATGGCCCATCAGTAATGAGAAATGGGATGTACATTTTTAAAACACATCAAACCGGCAGTTAGTTTCAAATATCTTTTTTTTCATTTCAAGATTTTAAATTACATTAATTTTTATGCATGGAGAATTTGTTGGATTTTATATTGATATACATCTATATTTAAAATCAGTTTGAATGTGAGTCGAAATTTCGGGATTAAAAACAGTTCGGACCGCACCGAAATATGCAAAATTTCGTATAAGTTTTTAACCGTGGCCACAATATGGGCTGTAATGCTAACAAAAAGAATATGGGCTCCAAAAAAACCTTAGGAATTAGCAAATGGGATGTAAATTATTAAAAATAATGGCAGATGGGTTGTATGCTGTTTTCCACAGATTTGAGGCTTTCCTAAAAAAAGGTTGACGCACAAGCAGTGACTGTTGGATGGCCATCCAACGGCCGTCGTGCTTCTTCAATCTCTGCCCTTCCTGCTCCAGCCGCTCAAACAAGCGCCGGCGGGACTGCCTGCTCCCTCCTCCCCGCGGCCGGCTCTGACAGCTTGGACCCACCAGTTATATCTTTGTACGCAAGGAAGTGTCTCCTTATTACGCACAAAAAAATGAATACTCCCCCTGTTAGCTGGGACCCAGTATAGTGGCAGGCTGACTTGTGGGCCTACTAAGTTGACGAGGACGGAGGGCTTTTTCAACTTAGTCAATATGCACGATTCTAGCTCCAGTGACCGTACGATGTCCATCCAACGGCCGTAGTGCTTCTTCAACCTCTGGTCTTCTTGCTCCAGCCGCCCAAACCAGCACCGGTCGTGCCTCGTGCTCCTGCCTCCCGTGGCGGACTGCAATGCGGCGGAGGCCTCACCGCCCCATACTACTCCCACCGCAGGCCAGGCCATCCCTCTACTCTCCCACACCCCCTGTTATTCTATGGTGACGGCAGCCTCACACCGCAGCGAACTAGTGAACCCTCGTACTCCTCTACGCATGGGCATCCACTACCACGTCTTCCCCGGCTCCGCGTCGTCCCCTTCCTAGGCCTGGCCGTTGTCCACCGCCCTGGTGCTCTCGGCGCAGCGTGGTCAACGTGGTCAAGGAACGGCTTCCATCGGACGTGGACTGTACGTGCAGAGGCTGATAGCTGGGTCCACGGCCGCAGCAAGGAAGTGCCTCCTTATTACGTGCAAAATATTTATTCCTCCACCTGATAGCAGGGACCCTCCGGACGGGCCACCATATTTCGCGAAAAAAATGTTTCCCCCCTGACTGCTGGGACCCACCAGCTACACTTTCGCACGCAAGGAAGTGCGTCCGGGCAAAAAAATGATTCGCCCCCCTGACTGCTGGGACCAACCAGCTACATCTTCGCAGGCAAGGAACTGCCTGACAGTCGGGACCCACCTGGTCGAAGCGTACGTAGCGTTGTCATTCTTGTCGCGAACTTGTACGTACATATATACTGGTCGATGTAGAGGCGCACACGTGTCGTAGTAGAGGCGCGCATGTGTCATAGTAGATGCGCGCACGTAGCATGTACACATACGTATAACGGCGAGGGTGCAAGAAAGAAAATACGGCCACGTACGTACATATGGGCAGGGTCTCGAACGCCTACTCGCGCATATGTACATGGCTGGGTCGGAACAGAGAAACAACGTCGTCATCGTGTTCATGGGGAGGCAACAGAATGCGTCGTGTTCATCGGGAGGCAACAGAACGCGTGGGAGCCAACCGGCTGGGTCGGAACGGAATGCTTGGTCGTGTTCATCGGGAGGGCTTGGACGGAATAGGCGATGGAAACGAGGCCTAGCATACCGCACAACGGAGGAAACGGACCTCCTACGGTCGAAACGGGGGTTCTGTTGATCGGGAGGGGTGTGCCGTACCGCAAAACGGAGGAAACGGACCTCCTACGGTCGAAACGGGGGCCCTGTTGATCGGGAGGGGTGTGGCGTACCACAAAACGGAGGAAACGGACCTCCCACGGTCGAAATGGGAGTCCTGTTGATCGGGAGGGGTGTGGCGTACCGCAAAACGGACGAAACGGACTTGTGTTGGAGCGCTGCGGTCGAAAAGGGGGGGTGAGGGGTGTGGCGTACCGCAAAACGGGACTCCACAGGATACTGTTCCTCTCCACCGTCGACCTCCTCCAGCCTCCAGAGGCCACCGTCGACCTCCTCCAGCCTCCACGGGCTCCTATTCATCCAGCCTCCACCGGCTACTGTTCAACCACCCCTCCACGGGCACCCCTCCACCATCTACTGTTCATCCAGCCCTCCACACCACGGGGTCCTGTTCAACCACCCCTCCACGGCCACCCCTCCACCGTCTACTGTTCATCTAACTCTCCACACCACGGGTTCCTGTTCATCCAGAGGCAACGCCACCGCTCACTGTTCATCCAAACCCCCCCCGCAACACTCACTGTTCATCCCAGAGGCAGCATCGATCGGCTTCAGTTAGCAGCAGTAGCGAAGGAATCGCTCCATTGGGTTCAGTTAACAGCCATCGATCGATCGCTCGGGTTCAGTAACGTGTAGCCTGCAGTGCCATCACTCGGGTTCAGTTAGAGCCCAACGCCTCGCTCGGGTTCAGTTAGAGCCAACGCCTCGCACACACACGCGTACGTACGAGGGAAACGCGCATCGCTCCGCCCCCGACCTCCCACCGTAACCGGCAACTCCCCGAAATTTTCCTCCCCCTCGCTTCTACCATAGTTTTTTCCGTCATGGATGGCCCAAAGAATGTCATGCAGCTGCGTCTCCGGCCCACCCAGGACGAAAAGCCCATTTTCTGTCATGATTTTTTGTCACAGAAGTAGGAGCCCACCACATCTATGATGATACCGGGTTTTTTCACAATTATCTTCATAGAAGTGTCATATGTATGACAGAAAAAAATTCGTTCGGCCCAAAATGTCACAGATGTGTCTTTTTTTTGTAGTGTTGTTAGCCCGAAATATTTAAGATATATCTTTGTCTTGTTGTGCTCCGACAACTCCCTCCATCTCAACCCGCGCCTTGCTATTCCGAAATTACAGCGCACGCAAAAACTCCCACCTCCTGTGAAATCCCGACATGCGAAATGCCCGTGGTAACCCTGAACCGAAAGAACCGCCTCAAATCGATGGGGGGTACTTTCGTAACTTACCCCACATTTTGGACAAGCGCGTCTCTAAGCCATGGTTCCCCACTGCCATCCCATCCACCCACCCATTCGTACACCGAGGCCGCGAAAACCCGCGACGAAACCTCACACCCTGCTCCGTCCGCCACCCAGCTGGAGCCTCTTCCCCGACAACATCGTCCATAGCAACACCTCGACGTCCCTCATCCACCGCACCGGATGAGGATCCGTCGTCGATTTCATCGTCCCGCCGGTTCAGCCACCCCGTCCTCCACCTCCAAGGAGCTGCCCCGACGTTCCCCTTGTCTTTCGCGCCACCTCCATTTCCAGACCGCCGTCTTCACCTGCACCACTGGAAGAGCATCATCATCACCGTTTCCTCGGATGAAGGTGCGGCCTAATCAGCGCCACCAAAGAGGTTGTACACTAATCGCCGCATTTTCTTCTTGATTCGATCTCACGGTGCTGCCGGTGCTTGGTCCCGAGCCGACATGGCGTGGCTCCATCCACGGCGGTGTCGCCGGCCACTTCCTCCATGGCGTTGCTCCCTCGGCGGCGACATCCACATCAGTAGGAGCTGCTGCTGCTTTAGCTCTCGCTCGCGCTGCTGCTCTGCTCTTGCTCTCGGTCCCCTGCCTGGTCTGCTCTTGCTATTGCTCTTGCTTGCGATGCTGCTCTGATTTGGCTACACTTCAGTCGACTGAATCGACTTTTGGGTCAGTTGATTTCCAAGGGGTGGGCTCGCCGGGGTGAAGGAAGAACCAGCCGCAGTCGGGAGGGGGGCTCGCCGGAGAGGTACCCTACTATCTATGTTAGGGTTCAGGATGGGGGCGGTGGTCGCCGGCGGTGGCGGGGTGTTGGCGGGGCGGTGGCGTGGGGATCGCCGGAGAAAAAGCTCGGCACGGGGGGGCCTAGAGGGATGGCAGAGGCGGCGGTGGGGAGTGATTTCGGGGCGGGCGGGGCGGCGCACCACCGGCTGCGGGCAGCGGGGGGCTGCTGTTTGGCCGGTGGTGGCTGGCGGCTCAGGGGGGGTGGAGGTTGAAGATGATGCGCAGGCCCTTGATTCCATATCCAACGGCTGCAAAATCGACTGACCAGAGATGAAAAAGTCAGTCGACCGACGTGTAGCCTCACCTTGCTAGTGCGTTCAGTTTCGACAGCAAAATTCAGTTTCGACAGCAAAATTCAGTTTCGACAGTTAGGTTCAGTTTCGACAGTTAAGTTCAGTTTCGACAGTTAAGTTCAGAGATGAGCGGCTGATGTATTTTACATCTAGCACTTTGTGGTTATGTATTTTATGTCATGTATTGGAGATGCTATTAGAATTCCACTCAGGTTAATGTTGTTCATTGTCTCTCTTGTCCTGCTTCAGCCTCGGCGTCGTACAACTCACCGGAGCTGCTCCAACGACGAAACCCTCCATCACAGCAGAGCAGTACCTCGGGCTCCATCTCCAGACGCCTAAGATCTTCTTCCCCTCCTCTGACAACAAAGTCAGCCGGAGCATCCTCACCGGCCAACCAATCATGCTGAGATCGACATGGCTTCGCCAAAGAGGTTGTACACTTGTTGCATCTCTTTTTTAGTCTACATGTTATATATATTGTCCACTAAGCACACGGATTTATTCCTTTAGTGTCTCCTTGAAAGAAAAAACGTAGGAATTTTAATTTTCACTTGTTCTCCTTTTCAAATTCCTATTCATGAAGCACAGGACTAAGAGATAGTAGCATAATAGCATTAGAACCGTACATTTTCTTGTGGTTTAACTTGATCTCACCATGCTTCTTTGCATCCTATGATCTTCCAATTGTTGTGAATCGAACACCCAGATTGGCAGAAATCCTGTGTTTTTAAATTCTTTGTTTTGCACGTGCATTCCTATCCTATTCCTGTCTATTTCCTATCCCTGCATTGTTGGAATCCTCCAATTCAAACGAGCCCTTGCAGAATTACTTCTCTTACAGATATTTGTCAAAGAAAACCATGCATGGTTTGTCCCGCTCCTGCTGCGCTGTCGTCCACCCCAGCTCAGCTGCTCCAACGATAGAAGGGTTCAGCACAGTAGGGATCCGGCCTGCAAACTATCTTTCGTCGCCTCAGATCTTCTTCCCCGCCGCTGGCAGCCATGAAAACTGCATTACCATCATCAACCGAGCAGATGACCTCGAGGACTACACGGGTCCGCAAGAGAGGTCGCATTCTTTCGTGTCTGCTTATGTTATGCATCGCTTAATATTACATGCTACTTTATCGTCCTGTTCACTGATTAGTCTAAGTCAGCTCCAAACTAATGGTCAAACTTGAGTGTTTAAATGGTTGTGGGGTACATATCGGGGCCGCTATCAATAGTATTTATCTACTATCTGGTAATCTCCGGTGTCTATTATGAGTTTCATGTTGGGTGGAAAACAAACAGTAAAGAAGCCATTATCTGTATTTATTAACTGAAGCCATTATCTGCCTGCTATTATTGGTTTTGGGTCTATCCACAGGTTGCTACCATCACTCTGGATTTCTGCATGCACTCCTTACATAATCTCACTATGTTTTATTCCTATGCATGACAGCTATTGTAAAAAATGGAACTGAACATGTAGAGCAAAAGAGACGAGCCTTGTGTGGCAATATAATTTCATGCAGACGTCGCTCCATGGTAGGCGCAAAGGCAGCCCCCCTCCACGCATTTTGGATTGTAATCGAGAGGAAGATATCTGTTCTGAGGGGGATTCAGAAGGAGAAGATAACTCCTATTTACCCCATGAGGTCTTCGCTCTAACTTGGCATGCTGATGTTGGTTATATCATGCATATGGTGTCTTGCATTGCTTACTTTATACATCAAATATGTCATCTGCTTAGTTTAGACATCCTTTGTGCGAATGCGATATGTTTAGTTTATTCATTGTTTATGTGAATTATGCAATGCCACCTTGTTTAGCCAGGCATCATATATGTGAATTTTGCAATGCCATCCTGCTTAGCCAGTCATCTTATATGTAAATTATATCAGGCCATCCTTTTTTTCGTTACATATTACATTCGTCAATAATGTTAGTACATTCAACTGCTCTTTGTGTGCATCAGCCATTTGACACGGTGATGGCAAATTCTAGAGTGAAAACAAGGTCTTCTGAGCAGACTATGCTATCTGACGAAGCGCATATCTCGCTGGTTACGGATAGCTCCTCAGAGGAGGATTCAGAGACAGATGACCAGTCCTATCCCCCCCCCCGAGGTGTATGCTCTAACTTGGCAGGGTTATGTTGGTCATATCGTGCGTATGGTGTCTCGCATTGCTATGCCATTTGATTAGTTTAGACATGCTTTGTGTGAATGCCACATGTTTAGTGTCTAATTACCATATATGTGAATTATGCATTGCCATCTTGTTGCAAGACATTATATATGTGAATTATACAATGCTATCTTGTTGCAAAGGCATTATATATGTGAATTATGCAATGCCATGCTGTTTAGCCAATTATCATGTATGTGAATTATATGATGCTATCATTTCTTTGTATTACGTGTTCCATTTGTCGACAACGTTTGTATATTCAACTACTCTTCCTGTGCATCAGCCATTTGAAGCGGTGATGGAAGTATTTGGAGTGAAAACAAGGTATTCAGAGCAGACAATGCTACCTGCTGAAGCAGACATCTTGCTGGCTACAGAGAGCTCCTCAGAGGAGGATTCAGAGACTGATGACCAGTCCTATTTCCCCCCTGAGGTCTATGCTCAAACTTGGCAGGGTTATATTACCCATGTCATGCATGTTGTCTTGCATTGCTTAGTTTTTACATCATATATAGATTGCCATCTGCTTACTTGCTTACTATATAAATCATATATTTGAATTATATCATGCCATCATGTTTACATAGTACATACACATCATCTATTTGAATTATGGCATGGCAACCCATTTAATAAAGACATCATATAGTTATATCATCTCATCCTATTTAGTGTTTGCAGTCATCATATTTAGAATTATGGCATTCTATCCATGAATGTATGTGAATTATGGCATGCCAACCTATTTCATAAACACATTATATAGTTATGTCATGTCATCCTGTTTACATAGTCTCATATTTTGAACTATGTCTTTCCATCTTTTTTAGTTAGCCATCATAATGTGAAATTGTGTCATGCTATCCTGTTTAGTTAGCCATCATATATGTGAAATTGTGTCATGCTATCCTGTTTGGTTAGACAACATAAATATGAATTATTTCATGCCCTCTTTTATTCCCCACTATCCATTGCACCTGTCTATCATACAATGTCTATACTTTCAATTACTTTTCTTGTTTATCAGCCATTTGAATTGGAGAGCATGATGGCAGTATCTAAGGGAGTAACAACACGGTCTTCAGAAAATATAGTGCTACCAGTTGATGTAGATAGAACCACGGTTGTACTTGCCGAAGGACCAGATCCACCACACATAACCCAGACTCTCACAGATTGTACCCCTACCCAGTTGGACAGAGAACCAGCTACACCCTTCTAACCCCAACCCCGGCAGATAATAACCCAGTTCCAATTGACACAGCACCTTCTCCACCACAGAGCACCCAAACACGAGCGGTTAGTAAGGGAACTGCAGTGCCCAAAGCACGAGGACCACCACTCCGAATCCCAACTCAACACTTAAAGGAGAAGAAGATTTGTTCTCAGGTTAGGTTCTGTAGCTATGGTTCATACTCCTTTGGTCTTGCAATACTGTATTTACTCATACCAACTATTTTCAAATTTGAAGGATGGAATTGAAACTCCAATGGTGCAATAGGTATGTTTTAAACCTGTTTCTTTAACTGGTTTGCTGTTGTAACCTGCTCTATGTTGATTTCAGTTTCAATTGAATAAACAGTTATGTTCTCATGTCATGCACATTACAAGTGTTGTTATTGCTCTATAGTTACCCACACTTATATTCTGTCTATTCTGCTTTGTCTTGAACAAATATTATTTGAACTGTGTCTCTATCTTGATTTGGCAACAAAAACTAGAATGATATAGACCATAAAGTGACCATGGCACATATATATATGTTTGTTTCATGCTGTTATCTTGTCCACTTTACTACTGAACTCATTTACCAAAATGAGTTTCATATACAACATGGTAAACATGTGATGTGTCTGCTTGTTTCTCTTTTAGAATGCGGAAAAAATATTGGAGAACAGTACCGCGTTATCCAACGGTAAAGGAAGTAATGCAGATAAGGTTCAAGATAGTGAGACATCCCTGTTGGTCTCCAAGAAAGCTGATAAACACTATCTTGACGACAGTGAGGGAACCCAAAAGTCATGTCTTGATGTAGTGTTCGAGTTACTGGCCACTACTGCTGGCACAAGCTCTTCGAACTCGCTGCCTGAATCAGTTCATCTTCCTGAGTCTCAACTTCAAGTTGAAAGGCATCAATCAGATATGTTGCGACAGGAAGCTGAAGGACTGAGGAAGTCCCTGCAGAATTCAGATGTATATTTTCTGGTGCAACAGCAAGCGCTGGAGGATTTAAGCGCCAAACAAGAGAAAGTTAATAAGCTTGCTAAGCATCTTGCCAGCATTATGGGTACCCAGGATATTGTTTCTTGAGATCTTCTGAAGTGGTTTCAGTTCTGGATTTGTTTTGCTGTGGCGTTTATTTGCGCTGGTCCCCAACTTTGACAACTAGTGTATATGATATGCTGCTTTGTTCCCTATATTTGCACTGGTGGCGAACTTTGATGCTCAGTGGATGTAATATGTGTAATAGCCGTGATAGCCTAGCATAAGTTGCTTGCTTATTTATTTCCTTGTTGTCTTGTTTATTTGTTTGCTTGTAGTCAGTGTAGTTCTTTTTAAAACTAGGCCACAATAGCCATGGGCTAATATTTACTCTAGTGACACTGGGCCTCCTACGGGCCGTAGAAATAGTGGGCCTTCTATGAGCCGTAGAAACAGTAGGCCTTCTACGGGCCATAGAGACAATGGGCCTTCTACGGGCCGTAGAAACAATGGGCCTTCTACGCGCCATAGAAACAATGGGCCTTCTATGGGCCGTATCATCAATGGGCCTTATACGGGCCGTATGACCATAACGGGCCATTGTTAATTGGCCGTATTTGATGACGCTACGAAAACGGCCCAACGTATTAATGGACCACAAATGGCCGATGTAACCACGGGATGAATTTGGCCCACAAGCAGAAAATGACAGTAACGGGCTGTAAGTAAACGAATGCTGGAAATGAGCCCAAGGATAAGTGGGCTCTGAGAAGGCCGAAAGATAATATTGCTGGAAATGTTCCAACTGAATAACAGGCCCTTAATGGGTATAAAGTGTTATACTGTTCATTACGAGCCAGTTTCACCACGGGCCGTTAGTGGGTGTAAAGTGATACATTGTTCATTGCGGGCCAGTTTCACCACGGGCCGTTAATAGGCCAAGAGTTACATAGGGCCTCATATGGGCCAAAAGACGTCATGGGCCATACATGGGCCTGAAGTGAAAACGGGATGGAATCATATTGGATGGTCCAGATGATGCTAATGGGCCTAATTAGGATAGGGCGTAATGGGCCTTGGGTTAGCGGGCTGTAAATGGGCTATATGCGAACATGCCGTTAACAGGCTTTCCATGGGCCGGCCCGCCATATTTTGACCAAGTCAAATGGGCCGGCCTTTTCACAGGAATGGACCTCTGTTGGGCCGTGCCATGTGTCGACGTATCATAGGCGCCTTCTATCCAATGAGTGGATGACATCTGTCCTAACGATGAGCCAACACATGTTTCCTCCAGCCAATGATGATTTTACAAGTGGAAAATCCCCATTGGTCGGGGCTGTTAACGGGTTATCGGATCCAAAACCTGACCTGATAGCTTAACGGTGTTTCGTTACGGTGGATGCCACGTGTCGGTCACCCTTGACGAAAGCAGCTCTGTGACGCACGATTTATCGTCATGGAAGTGGACACTTCCGTGATGATAATATTGGTAATGTCATGGAACACTTCTATGAGAGCACAAGTATGACTATCTTGATTCTGTCATAAATTTGTCATGGATGTACATGCATGACAAAAAACGCGACCTACTGTGACAAACACGTATCATCACGGAAGTGTATTTTTTTTGTAGTGGATCTTCCACCGAATAAACCAACTAGCATCAACTACAAGGAGTAATCAACACTACTAGCAACCCACAGGTACCAATATGAGGTTTTGGTACAAAGATTGGATACAAGAGATGAGCTAGGGTTTGAGAGGAGGTTGTGCTGGTCAAGATGTTGATGGAGATTGACCCCCTCCCGATGAGAGGATCGTTGGTCATGACGATGGTGATGATTTCCCCCTCCCGGAGGGAAGTTTCCCCGGCAGAACAGCTCCGTCGGAGCCCTAGATTGGTTCCGCCAAGGTTCCGCCTCGTGGCGGCGGAGTTTTGTCCCGTAAGCTTGCTTATGATTTTTTTAGGGTAAAAGACTTCATATAGCAGAAGATGGCCACCGGAGGGCTGCCAGGGGGCCTATGAGGCAGGGGCGCGCGCCCAGGGGGGTAGGGCGCACACCACCCTCGTGGCCAGGGTGTGGTCCCCCTCTGGCCTCTGGTACTTCTTCCGCTAAATATTTATTATTAATTCCAAAAATGACACTCGTGGAGTTTCTGGACTTTTGGAGTTGTGCAGAATAGGTCTATAATATTTTCTCCTTTTCCAGCCTAGAATCCCAGCTGCCGGCATTCTCCCTCTTCATGTAAACCTTGTAAAATAAGAGAGAATATCCATAAGTATTGTGACATAATGTGTAATAACATCCCCTAATGCAATAAATATCAGTATAAAAGCATGATGCAAAATGGACGTATCACTCAAGCAGTGAGCATGTACTCAGATTGTCTGGGTACTACAATCGCTTGAATCAAGTGGGAGTTAATCTTCGAGATAAGATAGTGATTGACAGAGTTCTCTAGTCACCATCACCAAGTTACTGGAACTCCATGATGAACTATAGTATGCAAGGGATGACAAAAACAATTCCCTATCTCTTCGTAATGCTAAAATCGACGAAGGTAGAAATGAAGAAAGAGCATCAAAGTGTTGATGATCGACAAGACCACTAATTTCAAGAAAAGGGCAAAGGAAAAGAAAGGGAACTTCAAGTAGAATGGCAAGCAAGTTGTCACTCCCATGAAGAAGCCCAAAGCTGGACCAAAGCCTGAAACTGAGTGATTCTACTACAAAAGAAATGGTCACTGGAAGCAGAAATGCCCTAAATATTTGGTGGATAAGAAGGATGGCAAAAGTGAACAAGGGTATATTTGATATACAGGTTATTGATGTGTACCTTACTAGTGTTTATAGTAGCCCCTAGGTATTTGATACTTGTTCGATTGCTAAGATTAGTAAACTTGAAACAGGAGTTACAGAATAAACAGAGACTAGTTGTAGGACCTTGAAGTATGTCTAGAGGGGGGGTGATTAGACTACTTGAACAATTAAAAACTTAACCTTTTCCCAATTTTAGAGTTTGGCAGATTTTAGCAATCTTTGGACAAGTTAAGCAATCATCACACAAATCAAGCAAGCATGCAAAGAGTATATAGGCAGCGGAAATTAAAGCATGCAACTTGCAAGAAAGTAAAGGGAGGGTTTGGAGGATTCAAACGCAATTGGAGACCCGGATGTTTTTGTCATGGTTCCGATAGGTGGTGCTATCGTACATCCACGTTGATGGAGACTTCAACCCACGAAGGGTAACGGTTGTGCGAGTCCATGGAGGGCTCCACCCACGAAGGGTCCACGAAGAAGCAACCTTGTCTATCCCACCATGGCCATCGCCCACGAAGGACTTGCCTCACTAGCGGTAGATCTTCACGAAGTAGGCGATCTCCTTGCCCTTACAAACTCCTTGGTTCAACTCCACAATCTTGTCAGAGGCTCCCAAGTGACACCTAGCCAATCTAGGAGACACCACTCTCCAAGAAGTAACAAATGGTGCATTGATGATGAACTCCATGCTCTTGTGCTTCAAATGATAGTCTCCCCAACACTCAACTCTCTCTCATAGGATTTGGATCTGGTGGAAAGAAGATTTGAGTGGAAAGCAACTTGGGGAAGGCTAGAGATCAAGATTCATATGGTAGGAATGGAATATCTTGGCCTCAACACATGAGTAGGTGGTTCTCTCTCAGAAATGGTAAGTTGGAAGTGTAGGTTTGTTCTGATGGCTCTCTCAACGAATGAAGAGGAGGTGGAGGGGTATATATAGCCTCCACACAAAATCTAACCGTTACACACAATTTAGCAAACTCGGTGGGACCGACTCAACAAACTCGGTCAGATCGATTTAGTAAACCTAGTGACCGTTAGGGTTTTCCGTGGGACCGACATGCAACTCGGTAGGACCGATATGATTAGGGTTAGGGCATAACGTAATCTCAGTGAGACCGATTACACAAACTCGGTGAGACCGATTTTGGTAACTAGCTAACCAGAGAGTTGGTCAGGTAAACTCGGTGGAACCGATTTTCTCTTTTCGGTGAGACCGAAATGTTACAAAAGGGAAATAGAGAGTTTACATTACAATCTCGGTGGGACCGATCGCTCACTTCGTTTAGACCGAAACGTTACAAAGGGAAACAGAGAGATTACAATCCCATCTCGGTGAGACCGAGATCCCTATCGGTAAGACCGATTTGCCTAGGGTTTTGTGGCAATGGCTATGACATATGAACTCGGTGGCGCCGGATAGAAAGAATTGGTGTTACCGATTTTGGCTTTAGGTTTAGGTCATATGAGGATGTTAGAAAGTAGTTTAGGGTATTTGGAGCATATCACTAAGCACATGAAGCAAGAGGCTCATTAAGCAACACCTCATCCCTCCTTGATAGTATTGGCTTCTCCTATAGACTCAATGTGATGTTGGATCACTAAAATGTAAAATGAAGAGTCTTGAGCTTTTGAGCTTGACCCAATCCTTTGTCCTTGATATTTTGAGGGATCCACTTTCATCATCCATGCCATGCCATTCATTGAGCTTTCCTGAAATAATAGTCTTGGAATAGCATTAACTCAATGAGCTATATGTTGTTATGAATTACCAAAACCACCTAGGGATAGTTGCACTTTCAATCTCCCCGTTTTTGGTAATTGATGACAACATATAGATCAAAGCTTCGACAAATGATAATAAGATTGATAAACATAGTCGCTTTGAGAAGTATGTGATACGCAAGAGCTCCCCCTAAATTTGTGCATAGTTTAGGATTTGCTTTGGACTGCAAATGCACAAGGAATTAGGCTCATGGGTTACTCTTCCATGTCACATACATCTTGGTGGAGCGCTCAAAAATAATAAAGATTGAATACATGCACTCATCACCAAGCAAAGTGAATGATCATATAAGGATAGGTAAGATAATTTCATCAAACAGGCATAAGTGTAGCTTATGATCAAACACATGATCATCAATGTCTCACAGATAATAGCATAGTATCTCAAGCAATCAAAAGCAAACAAAGTTTAACCACCAAAGCAAGAGAGAACAAAAGCAACACTCTCTCTCTCTCAAAGCCTATGATCTATACATTTTTCTCCCCCTTTGGCAACAATTTACCAAAAAGTTCATAGAAAATGCATAGTGCTAGATCGACTCTCAGGCTTGATCTTCAGGTGGTGGTGTCCGGAGAACTCCAAGAACGAAGGCTCTTGATGTAGAGGGAGCTGGAGGAGTTGGTGCTGGAGCTGGTTGCCCTGGAGCTGTAGGAGCTGTTGCAGATGATGTGGCTCTGGTGTCTGTCACAGGCACGGCAGCTGACCTCTGAGCTCTAGGCACTCTGGCAAATGCATCAGTGGTTGTCTTGCCCTTCCTCTCCTGCATGTCTTCCTGAAGTTGCTCCTCAACTGATTGAATCTTAGTTACTTTGACATCTAGATCATAGAATTTTTGTTCCATGATTCTTTCCAAGGTCTCCTGGTTTTGAGTTAGGGTGGCCAACCCCTTCTCAATCCTCAGTGTTGATGCTATCAAGTAATCAAGCTGCTCCTGCTTGTTCTTCAAAAAGTACTCAGATGCCTCCTCTTGAGTTGGCATCTTGGTAGCCTTCTCTCTCTTTGCTTTCTCCTTCTGCTCTTGAGCTTGCACTGATGATGGTTCATCCTCATTCATGACAACCTGATTGTCCTCAAAGTCTGGATAAAGAGCAAAATGTTCCTTATCCAACAGATATTTCCCTATGCCCATCTTTAAATTAATCAACTCCTGAATCTGTGGGGCATATCCACAACTTCTCTTCTGGTCTGCTGCAGTCCTCTTAATGGTCTCAACCATAAGGCTCATGACCTTGAATTTTTGTGGCACATCAAACAAGTGCAGCAAGTTGATAGCATGCCCTCTAATCATGTTGTGGTCACCTGACTTGGGCAAAAGAGTGTGCCTTAGAATCCAGTTGATCGTAGGCAGCCCTGACAGAAGAAAGTGGACTGATCCAAACTTGAAAGTTTCAAGAGCTTTGTTTGGGATCTCCTTGTACATATGTGACATAGTATTGTGTCCCATTTTCTTCTTGGCATAGACATCCAAGTCATCTTCACTCTCCTTGGGGGCATTGATCAGACTAGCCCATTCCTCTATGGTTGACTGGTACCTCGTACCTTCTGACATCCACACTATCCTGCCATCTGGATAGAAGTGTGCTGTGGAGTAGAATTGCATAATGAGTTCATCATTCCAGTTGGTGACCTTCTGCCCAACAAAATCTGCAACTCCACAAGCTTCAAAACTGTCATACACTCGAGGATAGTGTTCTTCATTCTCCTTCATGTAGGTCCAGTCGACCCACCTCATATCACACACTATGGGCTTCTTGTGCAACAAGATTGTCTCAAAGAAGTCCTACTGTTCCTTTGTATGGAACCTGTAATCAACAGCAGTCCTTCTCCTGGTGGCATATGGGTCTGTCATTCTCCATAGCCTCAACCCTGAGTCTCTCCTGATATTCATGTCCTCAGCCACAGGATGAGTATCATTGTGGTCTGGAATCTTGGCTTTAGCTTCCTCAGGACTTGTCCTTCATCCTCTTCCTCATCAGCAACTTCAGGCACTGGGGCCTTGTTCTTCTCAGTAGCTGGAATACTCCTTGTATTCCTCTTTGGTGCATTCTTGGGCTTGGGGGCAGCTTTGGGTGCTTCTTTGGGCTTTGATGTTGCAGCCCCTGATCTTATAGCATCACCCATCAGCTTTTGTGCCTTGGGTGCGGGTGCAGCAACCTCTTCATCCTCTTCCATCATGGAAGGTTGCCCAACAACTCTGGCTATGGTCTTTATGACCGTTTCCTTCCTTTTCTTTCCTTCAGCAGCAGGCTCTTTGGAATCAGGCTTTTCAGGTATTTGAGTTGACCCTCTGACCTTCAGCATAGGTGTCCTCTTGGCAGGGACCTTCCTATTGAGTCCAGGCTTAGTGGTCTTTGCTGAGCCATACTCCTTTTTGAGCACTACCTGCTTGGAAGTAGCCTCATCTTCTTCTGCCATATAATCCTCATCCTCAGATTCTGAGGTTCTCTTCTTCCTTGACCTGCTGGCAGCTTTAGGCAGATTGCTTGGGGTGCTTCTGCTCCCTTCATCTGAGCTGCTAGAGGGACTTGTGCCCTCACTCATGTGCACCTGCTCTTCTGACTTGTTCTGACTGTCACTTTGGTCTGACATGCTGCAAATCACTGACTGCCGACCCTGTGAATAGTTATAGATGAGATAGAATGGATGAGCATCACAAAATGCAGAGATTTTTGCAAAAGAATGATTCAAAAACTCAGTTTTAGTTTTCCACAGACAGCATTGTGGATCAACCGATTTTCAAACTCGGTGATACCGGAGCAGTTTTGGAACCTAAACTGGTGTACTCGGTGGGACCCAGTCACAGTTCGGTGGGTACGAGACTGCTAGGGTTTCACAAAGTTCTAAAATCGGTCACACCAATTTGTAATTCTCCGTCAGACCGAGAATTACTAGTGCAATGGTGTTAGCCAAATCGGTGAGACCGAGTTTTTCAACTCGGTGGGTCCGAGATGGTTTCGGCGGAAACCTAACCCTAAATTCTCAAATCATGCCTATTCTAAGGATTGTTCTGATTGGATAGGAGTGTTTCAATCGTGGCAAGATACATGATGAACACAATGTGCTAGGAATCAGACGAGGATAGCACTGTGATCGAGTCCATACCCTAGCTCAGTGATGAACTCGCTACGGCGGCAACGGTGGGGGAAATCCGTTGACAGCGGTGGAGACCAGCGATAGGAGGCCGCTGGCGACGAGGAGACGATCCAGAGACCCTGGTGGCAGAGCGAGCTATTGCTCGGGTGAAGAGGTTCGGAGAAATTTCCAAATTTTTGCCCGTGACTATATATAGCCCGACCCTGTCGGTGTGACAGAGTGGAACAACTCGGTGGCACCGAGATGCATAACTGTATACAGTTACAGCAACTCGGTGTGACCGAAAAGTTCAAATTGGTTACACCGAGATTGAAAACCTAGATCGACTTAGTGATCTCGGTGGGACTGAAATGGAGGAATCGGTCAGACCAAGAATCACAAAGAAGTTTTGGAAGTTTAAGTCCATGACGAATTCGGGACTCCGAGTGCTCCTCACGGTTTGAATCTGACTTGATAAAATTTTGTGATGTAGCATGAATAGAGTTTGAGACGAGAAAAGCATAGATAGCTAGAGAAGGGTCTTAGGCATTCTTGTCCATCCACTTTGGCAAAAAGAAAAGAACCCAAACACTCAAAGCAACAAGTGGATGTCCTCGAATGAGTAAAGTATGCAACCATCATGCTCACACAATAGAATAGCAAATGAAATATGTGGCAAAGCATGCACAACCAATTCTAGCATCTATGAAACAATTGGCGATGACTAGGTCATCTATATATGAGTATATTGACTAAGGAGTCAAATGAGAACATCTGATCATAGGTCATACTCATCGTTTAAGATCAAGTGGGGTTACCACTTTTGCATAATGCATTGATGTGTTCACACCATTAGAGTTTCTTTGACTCAATTCTTATAGTTAGGCTCCCCCTAGATGTGAGATTCCCTTTTAGAGGGATGAACTAACCTTGGGTTTTGTCGATGATGACTTCGTGTAGGTGTTGAAGATGTGGATGCTCAATGTTGATGTAGATCATTTGGAGCAATCCTTTGGAGTGAGTTGCACTTTCAACATACCTACATGGGTTAGTCCCACAAGGAACAAACAAGGATATGCATAGACATAGAGTGATGCACACACAAGATGATGTCCATGAAATCATTAGGTTACCTTGTCCCTTGCCTTACCAACATGAGGGCTTGTGACTCCTTGAACTAGTGCAAGATGTGGAAGTTGATTGCACTTGTCCTCGCCATAATGATATGAGTGAAGAATGTTGGCGGAGTCTCCCTCAAGAACTCTCTAGTTCTTCTTCTTCGGTATCCACATCATCTTGATGGGAATCCTGGGAGTTGTAGTTGTACTTGATGAAGTAGAACTTGACATAGTCTTGGGAACCCACTTGACCAAGGCCTTAGGTGCTTCTTCAAATGCATCAATATCCTCTTGAAGCTTGTCCTTGCCTTTGTTCTTGTGGTCTTGTGGTGGAAGATCATCTTGAGCTTGTGTTCCCTTGAAGGAAGTGGGATCATACTTCTCTTGTTGAGGAACAAACTTCATCTTGGGGTATTGATCTTCTTCCCAATCAACTCCATTGGCATTGAACTTTCGTTCAAAACCAACACCTTGATTCTTCCGGTGCCTTCCTTGCTTGCGTACAATTTCCTCGAATTGCTTACTCCCGGCAAGGCTCTTGTATACACCTTTCTCTATAATTCCCTTCAATAAGCTTTTTTCTTGCTCAAGATCGAGCTTTTCAAAGCGTAACTTCTCATGAGCCCTTAAAAGTTCTCGATGATCTTCGAAGATAGTTTCATGAGCTAACTTAAGAGTGTTTAGTTCTTTAGTTAGAAGCTCAATCTTCTCCTTATCATTGTCATTCATTTTATCCTGATTAATTGATGTTTCATCATAGTATTCATCACTAGAGTTGTCAACAAGTAAATCATCATCACCTAGCAAGTCATCTTCATCACTATTGAAATCAACATACTCGGGCTGTGTTACCTTTGGACCTTTGGCCATGAAGCATCTTCCAATTCCTTCATTTGGTGAGTCAAATATGTCGTAGGAGTTGGTTGACACAAGTGCTAGACCGGCAACACCTTCATCTTGAGTATATTCGGAGTCGGAGTGATAGCTTCTCTCAGAGTGATGGTCGGAGTTGGAGCCGAATAGCCATTCACAAACTGAGCTTGATGTCTTCGTTTTGTGTAGCTCCTTGATGACTTGTCCTTCCTTTCCGAATCCTTGCTTCTCTGTGAGGGTCTTCGTTCATAATGACATCTCTACTCCTCCTCTCTCTTGGTGGTGATTCTTCTCTTTTGCTTCTTCTTTTTGGAGAATCTTCTCTTCTTTTGTAGGGTGCCGTACACTCATTGGAGTAGTGTCTGGGTCTCCCACAATTGAAGCAATTGTGCTCTCGACTAGAAGATCTTTTGTCATTGTATGACCTTGACTTGGGGCTTCTTTCTTTGCTTCTACTCTTGTAGAATTTGTTGAAGTTCTTCACCATTAAGCTCAATTCTTCATTGAAGGTTTGTTTCTCACTTGATGATGTGGGGGCTTCACATGAGGCTTTGTAAGCACCACTTGACTTGTTGTGAAGTTCTTCCTTATCCTTGAGTGACATCTCATGAGCAACAATTCTTCCAATGACTTCCGTTGGCTTGAGATCTTTGTAGTTTGCCATCATTTGGATCAATGTGCACACGGTATCATACTTTCCATCCAATGCTCTTAGGATCTTCTTGATGATGAATCTGTCGGTCATCTCTTCACTCCCTAAGCCGGCAATCTCATTTGTGATAAGAGCAAGCCTAGAGTACATTTCACCAACACCTTCACCATCCTTCATCTTGAACTTGTCAAGCTGACTTTGGAGCACATCCAACTTGGATTCCTTGACGGAGTCAGTACCTTCATGCATATCAATCAAAGTATCCGAAATTTCCTTTGCATTCTCAAGACGACTGATTTTGCTGAATTCTTCGGGGCACAATCCGTTGAAGATGATATCACAAGCTTGAGCGTTGTATTGTAGCATCTTCAATTCTTCCGCATTAGCTTCACGGTTCGGCTCTCTCCCATCAAAGAAGTCACCTTGCAAGCCAATACAAATAATAGCCCAAACGGCGGGGTTATGTCCGAGAATATGCATTTTCATCTTATGTTTCCAACTAGCAAAATTAGTGCCATCAAAGTAAGGACCTCTACGGTGATAATTTCCCTTGCTAGACGCCATACTCTACTAGGTTGTGAAACCAAGGCTATGACCACCAAAAGCTATGGGAATCAAAGCAAATGGAGACCAAAGCTCTGATACCACTTGTAGGACCTTGAAGTATGTCTAGAGGGGGGTGATTAGACTACTTGACCAATTTAAAACTGAACCTTTTCCCAATCTTAGAGTTTGGCAGATTTTAGCAATCTTTGGACAAGTCAAGCAATCATCACTCAAATCAAGCAAGCATGCAAAGAGTATATAGGCAGCGGAAATTAAAGCATGCAACTTGCAAGAAAGTAAAGGGAAGGGTTTGGAGGATTCAAACGGAATTGGAGACATAGATGTTTTTGTCGTGGTTCCGATAGGTGGTGCTATCGTACATCCACGTTGATGGAGACTTCAACCCACGAAGGGTAACAGTTGCGCGAGTCCACGGAGGGCTCCACCCATGAAGGGTCCACGAAGAAGCAACCTTGTATATCCCACCATGGCCGTCGCCCATGAAGGACTTGCCTCACTAGCGGGAGATCTTCATGAAGTAGGCGATCTCCTTGCCCTTACAAACTCCTTGGTTCAACTCCACAATCTTGTCGGAGGCTCCCAAGTGACACCTAGCCAATCTAGGAGACACCACTCTCCAAGAAGTAACAAATGGTGCGTTGGTGATGAACTCCTTGCTCTTGTGCTTCAAATGATAGTCTCCCCAACACTCAACTCTCTCTCATAGGATTTGAATCTGGTGGAAAGAAGATTTGAGTGGAAAGCAACTTGGGGAAGGCTAGAGATCAAGATCCATATGGTAGGAATGGAATATCTTGGCCTCAACACATGAGTAGGTGGTTCTCTCTCAGAAATGGTAAGTTGGAAGTGTAGGTTTGTTCTGATGGCTCTCTCCATGAATGAAGAGGAGGTGGAGGGGTATATATAGCCTCCACACAAAATCTAACCGTTACACACAATTTAGCAAACTCGGTGGGACCGAATCAACAAACTCGGTCAGACCGATTTAGTAAACCAAGTGACCTTTAGGGTTTTCGGTGGGACCGACATGCAACTCGGTAGGACCGATATGATTAGGGTTAGGGCATAACGTAATCTCGGGGAGACCGATTACACAAACTCGGTGAGACCGATTTTGGTAATTAGCTAACCAGAGAGTTGGTCAGGTAAACTCGGTGGGACCGATTTGCTCTTTTCGGTGAAACGGAAATGTTACAAAAGGGAAACAGAGAGTTTACATTGCAATCTCGGTGGGACCGATTGCTCACTTCGGTTAGACCGAAACGTTACGAAGGGAAACAGAGAGATTACAATCCCATCTCGGTGAGACCGAGATCCCTATCGGTAAGACCGATTTGCCTAGGGTTTATGGCAGTGGCTATGACATATGAACTCGGTGGCGCCGGATAGAAAGAATTGGTGTGACCGATTTTGGCTTTAGGTTTAGGTCATATGAGGATGTGAGAAAGTAGTTGAGGGTATTTGGAGCATATCACTAAGCACATGAAGCAAGAGGCTCATTAAGCAACACCTCATCCCTCCTTGATAGTATTGGCTTTTCCTATAGACTCAATGTGATCTTGGATCACTAAAATGTAAAATGAAGAGTCTTGAGCTTTTGAGCTTGAGCCAATCCTTTGTCCTTGATATTTTGAGGGATCTACTTTCATCATCGATGCCATGCCATTCATTGAGCTTTCCTGAAATAATAGTCTTGGAATAGCATTAACTCAATGAGCTATATGTTGTTATGAATTACCAAAACCACCTAGGGATAGTTGCACTTTCACTAGTTGAGGGTAAAGTGACGGTGTGTGTTGGAAGTGGTTCCAAGATTGATATGATCATCATCGCACACTCCCTATACTTTCGAGATTAGTGTTGAACCTAAATAAATGTTATTTGGTGTTTGCGTTAAGCATAAATATGATTAGATCATGTTTATTGCAATACGATTATTCGTCTAAAACAGAGAATAAAATGTTATTCTATTTACATGAATAAAACCTTCTATGGTCATACACCCAATGTTGATGGTTTATTGAGTCTTGATCGTAGTGATACACATATTCATAATATTGATGCCAAAAAATGCATAGTTGATAATGATAGTGCAACATATTTGTGGCCCTCTCGTTTGGGTCATATCGGTATAAAGTGCATGAAGAAACTCCATAAAGATGCACTTTTGTAATCACTTGATTATGAATCATTTGATGCTTGCGAACCGTGTCGTATGGGCAAGATGACTAAAACTCCGTTCTCTGGAACAATGGAACGAGCTAGTGACTTATTGGAAATAATACATATCGATGTATGCGGTCCAAAGAGTGTTGATGCTCGTGGCGGGCATCGTTATTTTCTGACCTTCACAGATGATTTGAGCAGATATGGGTATATCTCCTTAGTGAAACACAAGTCTGAAACATTTGAAAAGTTCAAAGAATTTCAAAGTGCAGTGGAGAATCATCGTAACAAGAAAATAAAGTTTCTACGATCTGATCATGGAGGAGAATATTTGACTTATGAGTTTGGCCTTCATATAAAACAATGTGGAATAGTTTCATAGCTCATGCCACCTGGAACACCACAGCGTTATGGTGTGTCCGAACATCGTAACCGCACTTTATTGGATATGGTGCGATCTATGATGTCTCTTACCGATTTACCACTATCGTTTTGGGGTTATGCATTAGAGACAATTGCATTCACTTTAAATAGGGCACCATCAAAATCCGTTCAGACGATGCCTTATGAACTGTGGTTTGGCCAAGAAACCAAAGTTGTCGTTTCTTAAAGTTTGGGGCTGTGATGCTTATGTGAAAAAGCTTCAACTTGATAAGCTCGAACCCAAATCGGAGAAGTGTGTCTTCATAGAATACCCAAAGGAAACTGTTGGGTACACCTTCTATCACAAGATCTGAGGGCAAGATATTCGTTGCTAAGAATGGACCTTTCTAGAGAAGGAGTTTCTCTCGAAAGAAGTGAGTGTGAGGAAAGTAGAACTTGATGAGGTAATTATACCTTCTTCCGAATTGGAAAGTAGTTCATCACAGAAATTAGTTCCAGTGATTCCTACACCAATTAGTGAGGAAGCTAATGATGATGATCATGAAACTTCAGATCAAGTTACTACCGAACCTCGTAGGTCTTCCAGAGTATGGTCTGCACGAGAGTGGTACGGTAATCCTGTTCTGGAAGTCATGTTACTAGACCATGATGAACCTACGAACTATGAGTAAGCAATGATGAGCCCAAATTCCGTGAAATGGCTTGAAGCCATGAAAACTGAGATGGGATCCATATATAAGAACAAAGTATGGACTTTGGTGAACTTGCCCGATGATCGACAAGCCATAGAATATAAATGGATCTTCAAGAGGAAGACGGACGTTGATAGTAGTGTTACTATCTACAAAGCTCGACTTGTCATAAAAGGTTTTTCGACAAGTTCAAGGTGTTGACTACAATGAGATTTTCTCAAATTTAGTGATGCTTAAATCCGTCCGAATCATGTTAGCAATTGCCATATTTTGTGAAATCTGGCAAATGGATATAAAAATTGCATTCCTTAAATGAATATTTATTAAAGAGAGTTGTATATGATGCACTAGAAGGGTGCTAACAAAGTGTGCAAGCTCTAGCGATCCATTTATGGACTGATGCAAGCCTCACGGAGTTGGAATATACACTTTGATAAGTTCATCAAAGCATATAGTTTTGTACAGACTTGCGGTGAAGCCTGTATTTACAAGAAAGTGAGTGGGAGCACTATAGCCTTTCTGATAAGTATATGTGAATGACATATTGTTGATCGGAAATTATGTAGAATTTTATGGAAAGCATAAAGGAGTGTTTGAAAGGAGTTTTCAAAGAAAGACCTCGGTGAAGCTGCTTACGTATTGAGCATCAAGATCTATAGAGATAGATCAAGACACTTGATAAGTTTTTTCAATGAGTACATACCTTGACAAGTTTTTGAAGTAGTTCAAAATGGAACAGTCAAAGAAGGAGTTCTTGCCTGTGTTGCAAGGTGTGAAGCTGAGAAAGACTCAAAGCCCGACCACAGCAGAAGATAGAGAGAGAATGAAAGTCATTCCCTATGCCTCAACCATAGGTTCTATAAAGTATGTTGTGCTGTGTACCAGTCCTATTGTGTACCTTGCCATGAGTTTGGCAAGGGGGTACAATAGTGATCTAAGAGTACACTGGACAACGGTAAAAATTATCCTTAGTGATGACTAAGGAAATGTTTCTTGATGATGGGGGTGATAAAGAGTTCGTCGTAAAGAGTTACGTCGATGCAAGCTTTTACACCGATCCAGATGACTCTAAGTCTCAATCTAGTTACATATTGCAAGTGGGAGCAATTAGCTAGAGTAGCTCCGTGCAGAGCATTGTAGACATAGAATATTTGCAAAATACATACGGCTCTGAATGTGACAGACCCATTGACTAAACTTCTCTCACAAGCAAAACATGATCACACCTTAGTACTCTTTGGGTGTTAATCACATAGTGACGTGAACTAGATTATTGACTCTAGTAAATCCTTTGGGAGTTGGTCACATGACGATGTGGGCTATGGGTGTTAATCACATATAGATGTGAATATTTGTATTAAATCACATGGTGATGTGAACTAGATTATTGACTCTAGTGCAAGTGGGAGACTGAAGGAAATATACCCTAGAGGCAACAATAAAGTTATTGTTTATTTCCTTAATTCATGATAAATTTTTATTATTCATGCTAGAATTGTATTAACCGAAAACTTAGTACATGTGTGAATACATAGACAAACAGAGTGTCACTAGTATGCCTCTACTTGACTAGCTCGTTGAATCAAAGATGGTTTTGTTTCCTAGCCATAGACATGAGTTGTCATTTGATTAACAGAGTCACATCATTGGATAATGTTGTGATTGACTTGACCCATTCCGTTAGCTTAGCACTTGATCGTTTAGTATATTGCTATTACTTTCTTCATGACTTATACATGTTCCTATGACTATGAGATTATGCAACTCCCGAATACCGGAGGAACACTTTGTGTGCTACCAAACGTCACAACGTAACTGGGTGATTATAAAGGTGCTCTACAGTGTCTCCGATGGTGTTTGTTGAGTTGGCATAGATCGAGATTAGGATTTGTCACTCCGATTGTCAGAGAGGTATCTCTGGGCCCTCTCGGTAATGCACATCACTATAAGCCTTCCAAGCAATGTGACTAATGAGTTAGTTGCGGGATGATGCATTACAGAACGAGTAAAGAGACATACCGGTAACGAGATTGAACTAGGTATGGTGATACCGACGATCGAATCTCGGGCAAGTAACATACCGATGACAAAGGGAACAACGTATGTTGTTTTGCGGTTTGACCAATAAAGATCTTTGTAGAATATGTAGGAGCCAATATGAGCATCCAGGTTCCGCTATTGGTTATTATACCGGAGATGTGTCTCGGTCATGTCTACATAGTTCTCGAACCCGTAGGGTCCGCACGCTTAACATTCGGTGACGATTTATATTATGAGTTTATGTGTTTTGATGTACCAAAGGTTGTTCGGAGTCTCGGATGAGATCACGGACATGACGAGGAGTCTCGAAATGCTCGAGACATAAAGATTGATATAATGGAAGGTTATGTTCGAACACCGGAAGGATTCCGGGGTTCACCGGAACCCCCCCGGGGAGTATATGGGCCATAATGGGCTTTAGGGAGAGAGAGAGAGGGGCTGGCTAGGGCTAGGCCGCACGCCCCGTCAGGCCTAGTCTGAATTGGAGTAGGGGGAGGGGCGGTGCCCCCTTCTTCCTTCTCCTCCTCTCCTTCCCTTCCCCTTCTCCTACTCCTACTAGGAAAGGGGAGTCCTACTCCTGTTACACTACTAGGGAAAAGCCTATACACAGAATCTTAGCAGCAGCGCGGCTCAAAATGGAGCCCTGCTGCTAATTAGTAGTAGCGAGTGTGCGGGAAACTCGCTGCTGATACGTTTTTAGCAGTAGCGCGCTCTGCGTAAACCGCGCTGCTACAAATATCCACCGGCGGTGTTCACCGAGCTCCATTTAGCAGTAGTAGCCCGCTTTTAGTGGGATCACTGCTGCTACATTTCAAATTGGCAAACTTTTTTGTCACTGTTAGCAGTAGCGCCGTTGCCCAAAGCGCGCTGCTGCTAATTCTTTAGCAGCAACGCGTTTCTTCACCCGCGCTACTGCTAACCCGCACCAACCCACCACCTTTCCCCACCCATGCCTCCCCTCCCCCTCCTCTCTTCCCTTCCCCTACCTCCCCCACATGCTCCCACTCTCACTCTTCTTCTTCCTCAATACTTCTCCCCCATTACTCTTTCTCTTCTATCCACCTTTCTCTCTCTTCATTACTCCTACCTAACTACATCACCTCCATTAATGCATCTCCTTTCTCTTTTTCCTTTCCCCTCGTTGTCTCCTCCCAAATTAGCTAGCTAGGTAGATGTAGCATTTAGTTAAGTGACCTATTTGCCCCCTAACTAGATCTATCTTTCTCAAGAAGAGCTTTGTGCACTTTTGATCTCCCTACAACATCATCTCCACCGTGTGCTCGATCTCGATCGAGATAGAGGTGATGAAAATTTCATGCTTTTGTAAAATGAAAATATGTTAATGTGTGTGTGATATGTTTGAGGAAATTGTGTGTGTGGCATGCCAAATTGTGCTTTTGACTTGCCTATGTTTTGCCGAAATGTTGATTTATTTCCGTTTCGGCGAATTCCGGGTAAACTCTAGATCCATATATGTCCTATTTTTAGCGAAGGTCATGCCAAATTTTTGTGTGACTTTGATGCATGCATGAATTTTTATAATCAATTTGTTTATTATTACCGTGCAGAGTTGACGATGGTCAGTGGAATGATGGTGGACAGGTGGTTGCGGTCGGCGGTGCAGGACATGAAAGAAAATAACCGGACAGAGGTTTTATGTCTGTGTCGGAAATGCAAAGGAATAGTTTGGCTCGACCCCCATGACGGTGGTCGTGTCGAAGCGCACCTGCTCATGACTGGTTTCATGGATGGCTATACGCGGTGGATAATTGAAGATGAGGATGACGATGTTGAGGATGCTGACGGGGCAGGCAATGATGACACGGGGCAAGACGAAGAGATGATCGATAATGGCGGCGGGGAAGAGGCCGGACATGGCAGCGGAGAAGGGGTCGGACGTGGCGGAGGAGAAGGGGCCGGACATGGCGGCGGAGAGAACGACATGGACTCCACGCAACAGAGTTCGTCGGTACTAAGTTCAATTGTGCGGGACCCTCATGTTCAAGCATTGCTTCACAAGGAGACGAGTACTGAGAGAGCTGCTTCTAGAGAGGAGGCTAAGCTAGAGCAACTGGTGGTAGACTCGAACACTCCATTGTATGATGGTTGCAATCCTGAGGTGACCCGCTTGAGTTTCACGCTCCAACTCCTGAAGACGAAGGCTAAAAACAAATGGACCGACACTAGCCTCGATGAGCATCTCAAGTACCTAAAGGATGTTCTTCCCGCGGGTAATCTATGTCCTACTAGTGTTGATGAGGCCAAGAAGATCGTGTGCCCTCTTGATCTTCCACACATTAGATACCATGCATGCATCAACGATTGCATAATTTATCGGAAGGAGCACGCGGAAAAAACAAGCTGTCCGGTGTTCAATGCTTCTCGATACAAGAAGGCCGGGAAGAAATGTCCCCAGAAAGTTGTATGGTACTTACCGATCACTCCCCGTCTCCAGAGGTATTTTGTAGATCCGAAGGAAGCAAAGCTAATGCGCTGGCACGCGGAGAGGAAGAAGCCCGATGATGGAGATGATCCAAAGCTGAGACACGTGAAGGATGGAAGCCAGTGGAGAGCGTTGAACAGCTTCTATCGGTATTTTGAATGTGATGCAAGGAACATCGTGCTCAGCGCATGTACCGATGGCATGAATCCGTTTGGAAACCAGAACACCAACCATAGCACATGGCCCGTGTTTGTATGGATGTACAACCTCCCCCCTGGTTGTGCATGAAATCGAAGTACATTCACATGAGCATGCTTATTCAAGGGCCGAAACAACCAGGAAATAATATTAATTTGTATCTGGGACTACTTCAAGAGGAGTTAGACACGTTACGGAAAACAACGGCCAAGACATGGGACGCCAGCAAAGGTGAGTATTTCAACATGAGAGCCGCGCAGATCACGACAGTGCAGGACTATCTCGGTTACGGATATGTGGCAGGCCAGGTGTGCCACGGATATTGCGCACGCACGCGGTGCATGGATGATACAACGTCTCAGCAGCTAACGTCAAGGAAAGATGGCGGGTCTGGGAAAATTGTGTACATGGGGCATCGAAGATGACTTGAATAGGACGACCCGTGGAGAAACCGTGGAGATCTATTCAATGGTCACGCTAAGCATCGAGGACCTCCACGTAAGCGGAGCGGTGCCGAAATCGATGAGCTGTTGAAAAACTGGAAGGAGTGCCCCACGCCGGGAAAGACGATGAGACAGGCGCTGGAGCCGCTGCTGAAGGTATGGAAGACGAGGTTTGTGTTCTGGGAGTTGGAGTACTGGCACAAACTCGATACACCTCATTGCCTTGATCAAATGCATATCTGTAAGAATGTCCTTGAGAGCTTGCTACAGATAGTAGCAGCGCGTTTTGCCTAAATCGCTACAGATACTGAAGTTAGTAGAAGCGAATTTCGTATAAAGCGCGACAGCTACTGAAGGTAGTAGCAGTGCTTTTCGTGCAAATGCGCTACTGCTATGTCCACTTAACCCAAAATTCTCACCCGCCCTGCTTCATCCCGCCTTTTCCCCCCCAAAAATCCCCACTCTCCCCCGTCGCACCGCCGCGCCCGACCCGGCCCCGGCGCTCGCCCCCGACCCAGCCCTCGCCCCCTACCCCGACCCCGGCGCTCGCCCTCGA
>NC_041389.1:676725234-676734084 GCF_002162155.2 Triticum dicoccoides
CCGGCGCGCTCGCCCCCGACCCGTCGGCCCTCGCCTCCTCGCCCCTGCACCCTCTGTAACCCCCCCCTCTCTCTCTGCTAGGGTTCTTCGGTTAATTTAATTAGGTTTTAGTTAGGGCAGTATGTTAATTAGGTTATCTATTTAGTTATGGATTTAGCTAGGTTTCAAAATTTGAACTGGACATGTGATATGTGCAAATTTGAACTGGACATGTGATATGTGCATATGTCATGTTTTGGACATGTCATGTTTGGAAAATGATCCGAGTGGCCTATGTTACGCCGGAATGTTGATTCATTTCCGTTCCGGTGAATTTCAGGCGCTCGATATGTCCATTTTTTAGCAAAGGTCATGCCAAAATTTCCCATGAATAAAGGCATGATTTTGTGCTACATAGTTGGCATATCGAGTGCTAGCACATAGATTTCTTTTTATGTCATTTCTCATTTATTCATACTTTTAGAAATAAATGAGGACACTTAATCATAGGAAACATGTCGAACAACGAAGAAACTGGGCCTTCTGACCAAGATGCAGACGAGATGGATTATGAGGGTGAACAAGAGTACCTCGACTATTTGACTACTAAGCAAGGTTTGCAGGTCGGCCTCGATGATGGTACTGACGCTGACATCGACACCGACAGCGCCGGCACCGATGGCGGCACCGAGACCGGTGGGGAAGGTACCGGTGGGGAAGGTACCGGCCCCGATGCCGCTACCGAAAAGAGGAAGCATAAGAAGCAGAGGATACGAAAACCTAACAAACTAGGGATTGGACGAGTTGTGATCACAAAGATGGCACTTGGCAAGTTTGAGCCGTTAGAGCCGGAAGAACCTCGCAAGTGCTATGGGAACCAAGTAGGATGCATCCTACGGGAATGCGCGAGCATCAGTGATGATGACTTAAGGAGTAAAGAACATTTGATGCAGTTGCTCCTAACAAAGTTGCACAAGAGATTCAAGTTCCCCGGCCGGGATGATAACATAGAACAACCGTGGGATGATCCGAAGATGAAAAAGATTAACAATCACACCATGGGCATGTTCAGCAATGATTTGGCCTCCTGGAAAACGAGGGTGAAATGAGCTATTGAGGCTGATGAACCCCTGTCCAAGATTCTGGAGGAAAATCCGACACTTACGGAAGAGGAGTTGGAAAAGTTCAAGGACACTTGCGCTAGCGAGGCAGCCAAGGCTAAGGCTGCGAAATTCAAGAGCCTTCAGCAAAGGAACACGGGGAAGCATCGCCTCGGAAGCCGTGGCTACCTCGGTAAAAGGCCCATATGGGATAAGGAGGACACGGAACATGAAGCCGCGGGTCTCCCAGACCCCTTCGCGAAGTTCACCAACACCTTGGAGAATGACTTCATCCGGGCTCGCTACAAGTGGGACAAGGAGAAAAAGCTTTTTTACATGGACAAGATCACAAGGAAATTGATTAGACTACTAGAGAAGCAACACCAGCTTGCAGCCGAAAGCCCTACTTCTCCGATGAGGCCCAAGTGGGACACCCCTCTCAACCGGGCCTTGAACGAACTTAAGGGACTCCCTTTGGATTAGCGGCTGCAATATGGTCGTGTGCACAGCGCTGGAGACGGCGCTGTGTGGAAGGTGTTTTACAACGATGGCCCGGAGGCCAAGAAGCTGAAAACGGAGTTTAGTCAGGCGGACATCGACGCGAAGGTGAAGCTTGCGGTCGAGAAAAAAGCAGCTGAGGACGCGAAAAAGCAGCCGAGGACAAATATGAGTTGCTACAGCAGGCAGTCAATGCAGCTGTAACTGCCTGCAGAAATGATTTCGCTACTAACTTGGTTCCAGTTATCATCAACTGGGCGAAGGAAAATCCAGACAAGACGGTACATGATTTCCCGATGCCCAGTTTCGTCGGGAGCAACTCCATGAACAACAACACCATCGCACCATCACTTGCTCATGCAATCGGGCCTCCTCTCACAGCCGCTCCCACTCATAGCAGCCAGTCCTCAGTCTCAGGCGCGCTAGGTGGGCCTTCGTATTTGGCTGAGCTCGACGCCATCATGGTAATTACATGTCGCACCAACATATATATATATATAATATTCCATTTTTGTTGCCTTTCGGTTGTTTTACGCCACAGACATATGTGTTTGTAGGCTAAAGAAACCCCGTGCACCATACTCTACTTGATCAAAGGCCAGAAGGTGGACGTGGGACATGGGATGATAATGGACCCCTCTCAACGCACGTTCCACAACCAGTCGATCCCCGCTTGGCACTTCAGGGTTAGCTTGACCAGTGTGAAATTGGGGCACGAGGATTTTCCTCCTCCAGTACAGCATGCGGGAGCGGACGACGAGACCCCGCCGCGGATTGGAAGCTGCAAGAATTGGGTGCTGCTATGGCTGAAGATTCTTATTCGTCTGGAGCTGGCCGAGAGCACACCAATAACTACCACACATCAACAAGCATGTGCGAAGAACACCACCCCGCCTATGCAATTACCAGCACCTGTAGTGCCGGGTGAGAGCGGCGGACGACATGATGAAGGGGGTGCAATAGTACTGGTTGATGTAATTTCTCCTGTAGAACAGAGAATGGATGATGAGACAGAGGTCTACCCTATGGATTACCTCAATACAAACGCGTATGACTGTGACATAGATATGATGAGTCAACCATATGACGAATCGGGCTATCAGCTTGCTAATGAGGATATGGATGATATGCCCGGGCAGGGTCGTACCATGGATTGCAAAAAGTCTCTCTTCATGAAATCCTCACAGGACATGCCTGAAGATGCCGCCTCAACACAGGCTCAACTAGCCGGGCGCGAGGGTCGTACAGTACTTAGCCCGGGAACACTGGGGCAGGGGTTAAGGAACGGTCTGGAAGGTGTGCCCAAGAAAAAGGAGAGGAATAGATCGGGGAAGGTAACTGTCTCCAAACAAGCCAAAGCACATAGCAGCCAGAAGATGCATTCTGAAGAGCGTGTACCCGTGAAAAGTGCGGTCATGTTCCATCTCACGGGCGAGCCGATGCTACCGCCGAAACCGCTGGAGGCACTATCAGGGGATCTCAGGAGACTGCACGACCATGTGCTGTCGACTGAGAAAAGCCTACTAGCCTCAAAGGATCTAGGATATTCGACATACGCGGCTCGTGTGCCTGAGGGGAAGTGCTACGTCGACACACGGCCCGCGGAGGTGTTCTTCCTGCGGTTTGACCATATCTTTGAGATGTTTCTAACAAGGCGGCTTGATTTTACTATCGTCCGCCTTTTTGCGCTACATATGAGCTCCGTCGTGAAGAGTGAAGAAGTCTCGCAAATCTGTGTGGCGGATTTGTACTACATGCACAAGTCTTTCTTGAGTCTCGGCAACTTTGAGCGTGAAACTGCTAGGGAGTACCTCCAAAACTTCATGGTACAGAATAAGGACCGGGAAATTGTCCTCGTGCCTTATCATCCAAAGTAAGTCAGTTCCGGACAACCCTTTCGTACATTTCAATCATTACTTCTCTCTCATATGGGGAATAATTTGAGGTGTCTTTTCCCCGCAGCAACGGGTGTGCCGTCCGTATCGTTCTTTACCCGCAAGTCTCCCACGCCGTGTATTTTGACCCTTCCAGAGACTACGAGAAAAAAGACTACACCCACATAATGAATATTCTAGATGATGCTCTCCAAGGCTTCAGCTTTAGAGGTGGCCACGTGCAGATCAAGAAACAAAGGAACAAGAAGATGGGTTTTGCGCATAAAACTAACTTCTCCTGCATCCATGTCCCAAAACCAAGCAAGAAGGATGGATTCTACATCGTCCATCTCATGATTCAGTTCAACACGGATCACCAAAAGCTTCGCATTAACAGCGGAAATGATGATCGTATCCACAAGTGGCTAGAATCTCATGGAGAAGCGGATTATAAACTTAGAGATGACTTCTTTCGCATCCAAAGCGACATTGCGACGATCATCATGAAAGAAGTCGTCGATGAGCTGACGTCCGAACTCGCATAGGCATGCAACGTCTAGACCTCATGCCTCAAGAAGCTAGGGTTCGTCCTCGATGATATGGAAGGATGGAACTTCGAGTGATTTATGATGCCGATGATGATGATAAGTGTCGGTTGAACTTGTATACTTCTTGTAGCGATGAAACTTTGTGATGTCCACGGTCCATGCCGAACTTGCGTAACGCTACTTTGTTAGTTTGCGTACGATGACCTGCATACCTTTAGTTAATTAATTTGCATACTGTATGTTGCATCTAGTTGCTAATCCTTTCTTTTTCAGTGTTGCTCTAGTATATTTTGTTGCATATATATGATTGTACATCCTCTTCATGAACATGCATCTCTAACAGGTACCTAGTTTCTTGATGGCGAGATGGAATTGCTATGTCGTGTACAAAGGGAAGGTTTCGGGGGTGTACAACGAGTGGCATGAGTGTCAGGCGCAAGTGAATGGGTTCATGGGCGCCAGCCATAAAGGCTTCAAAAGCATACAAGAAGGAGAAGCTAGTTACTTGAGGTTCACGCTAGCGCGAGAGAGGACTCGTAACCGCCACCTCATGTACTGCATAGTTCCGCTCTCACTCATAGTGATAGCACTTCTTGCGTATACCTTTGTTTAGATGGATGACGTTGTTGTAGTTGCAACTATTCGAGACTTGTATGTATCGCTATTTCTGAGATGATGACAAGATATCACTTTGTGTTGGATGATGATTATGATGAGACTATTTGTATGTACATGCTATGATTACATTTGTGGTCTCGCAGACATTTGTATGTGTATCAAGATGACATTTCTATGTGCTAAAGATTCTTCTATAAAGCCTGTTCAAATACAAAAACAAATATGCCAAAAAAATAACAAAAAAACCTACTTAAATTAGCAGTAGCGAGTGTACAAAAGTTAGCAGCAGCGCCGCGGTAGCAGTAGCGCGTCAAGGTAAAAAGCGCTAGAGCTACTAGCAGTAGCGAGCTTCCGCAAACAGCGATGCTGCTACACTTGTGTAGCAGTAGCGCCGGTGAGCACGCACTACTGCTATATGTTAGCTGTAGCGCCTTATTAGTAGCGCATGTCCCCGCGCTACTGATACATCTAAAACCCGCGCTGCTGCTAGCCTTTTCCCTAGTAGTGTTAGGAGTAGTACTCCCCCCATGGCACGCCCTCCTCCTAGGCCGGCCGCCTTCCCCCTTGCTTCTTTATATACGGGGGCAGGGGAGCACCCCAAGACACACAAGTTGATCATTGATCTCTCTTAGCCGTGTGCGGTGCCCCCTCCACCATAATCCACCTCGGTTATATCATTGCGGTGCTTAGGCGAAGCCCTGCGTCGGTAGCATCATCATCACCATCATCACGCCGTCGTGCTGAGGAAACTCTCCCTCGACACTTTGCTGGACCGGAGTTCGTGGGATGTCACCAAGCTGAACATGTGCAGATCGCGGAGGTGTCGTACGTTCGGTACTAGGATCGATCGATCATGAAGGCGTATGACTACATCAACCGCGTTGTCATAATGCTTCCACTTACGGTCTACGAGGGTACGTGGACGACACTATCCCCTCTTGTTGCTATGCATCACCATGATCTTGCGTGTGCGTAGGAATATTTTTTGAAATTACTACGTTCCCAACACCTACTTGGTCCTCTGGGACGGGATGCACATCAAACATGAGAGATGATGGAACAGGTGTCGGGGCTGCTGGAGTAGAAGCCTGAACTTGTGCAATTGGTTCTGAGGCCTGAACAATCGACACCGAAGGTTGGTCAGTCGACAAAGGATTGGCAAAGGAGATTAAAGCCCGTACTGGATCGTTGAGTTGTTGGACCACAGGTTCAGATGACGAGCGAGGCATTCTGGCTCCAGGCACCCTCCTCCTCAAAGTTCTGCCTCTCCTCCCAGCATTCTTCGGAGGCACATCCTCCTCCTCATCATCAGGGAGTTGAATAATATTCGTTGGTGCTGGAAACAATCGACAGAGAAATTTTAGTCGCCTCAAAAGTTCATTAACAGTGCATATGCACAGTTATGAAACCATACCTGCGCAAGAGGTGGCCACATCTGTAGTTTCCGCATCACCATGATCCTCGTCAATGTCCATGGATGTTGCAGAAGTAGCAGCACTGAAAGTTTCAGATTTCACTCGGTCAAGCAAGCAAACGAGTTCACAATAACACAGAAGAACATAAGGAAGAAATTCTTATGCTGAAGTCATGGGCATAGCCACCTTGATCCTAGGCAGGACCTTCCGAAGCTTGGGTGGGATAACTTTGGCTTGTTTCGCAGCCTTCTTCGATTGCTCGGGAGTCGATGTTCGAGTGCGTTTCAGAACCTTGGCACTCGATGCAGCAGCTTTGCCACGCCCCCATGCAGGATCTTGCATCTGTTTGGAACGACGCTCTGAGCGGGTCGGTGAGTTGACTTCTTCGTTGCTGCTGCTCGAGTCCTCGCTCTCGTCTTCACTGTCCTTTCCGTACTGGTCATCGCTGCCCTTGCTGTCACTATCAATTCCTTCCTGGTATTGCTCTCCGTTTGGCATCGGGTGCAACTTGGTGAAAACCTGCAAGACAAAAGTTGTGGATATGAGTCGGATCCAAGAACAACTACAAAACAAAGGAAAAACACTCGGATATTTGAGTCAGACCTCTCCTAGAGCATTGTTGGCGTCGAATGGCAGAATCCTCCTGGACCCCCTAGGGTGTCCTTGTTGCCAGTAATGCTCCGGAGCCACTAAGCCACCGTCTCCTCGTTAACCTCCTCTGGGTGGGTTCGAGCGGTGTCTTCTAGACCCGAGTACATCCACATGGGCTGATCACGGGCCTGCAAGGGCTGGATCCGTCGACTGAGGAACACCTCCAACAGATCCATACCCATCACTCCACCTTTCACTAGCTCAACGACGGCCGCGTCTAACATTTGCACTTCCTCCTTCTCCTCCAGAGCTACAACTAGTGAACGAGGGGTACAGAGTCTCTCCATCGTGAAAGGGAGAAGGCCAGTCGACTGACCAGGAGTCGTAATATCCTTGCTATAAAACCAAGTCGATTGCCATCCTCTAACTGACTCGGGAAAGGTCACAGGAGGAAAAGAACTCCTACCTGTCATTTGGATCCCTAACTCCCCACACATCTGGGTCACGTGTGTCTTTTCGTTGTCTGGGTTAGCTTTCTTCACCATCTAAGAATGACAAGTGAATATGTGCTTGAAGAGACCCCAGTGCGGATGGCATCCCAGAAAGTTTTCACACATGGAAATGAACGTGGCAAGGTACAAGATTGTGTTGGGAGGAAAGTGGTGGATCTGGGCGCCGAAGAAATTCAAGAATCCTCGAAAAATGGGTGCGAGGGCAAAGAAAAACCTCGCTCGACATGGGTGGTGAGGAGAACACACTCACCATCGCGTGACTGGGGCTTGGATTCATCCCCCGGCAACCTCCTGGACCCATGAGCAATCAAGCCATCATGAGCAAGATTATCCAAGTCCTCCTTCATGACCGTGGAATGGATCCAGTCCCCCTGGATCCAACTAGGCGGAAGACCGGACCACGACGACGAAGCCCTCGCCGTCTTCTTGCCTTTCGCCGCCGCCGTCGCCTTCTTAGCGTGCTCCAGGGCCGCGGTATTCGGTGGAGCTTAAGGGAGCCAAGCGGAAGCGCGAGGGGCTGGAAGAAACGAAGTGGAGAAGAAGAGAGGAAGGGGATAGAATGGAGTATACAGTGCCTCACATCAGCCTCGTCGCTATTTATGAGACTGCTTCCGAGTGGCTGACCCGTGGGCCCAAGCAATCTTATCACATCCCGTCGCAGGCGCAGGCTCAATATGTCACGCAAAATATGCGATACTATCCTAAAGAGACTCGAAGGTCCCACCAAGGATGGAACCGCATATTGAAACACTTTTGCAAGGTGGATATCATCACATCAACATTACATAATAGATGGGGATACATACAAAAGGCATACAATGCCACATGAATACAACATCATCTTACATAAGAGCACCATCCGACTACAGATGAAACACAAACAGAAACTCAAATGACATCCACCCTGCTAGCCCAGGCTGCCGACCTAGAACCTATCCCCTGATCGAAGAAGAAGCAGAAGAAGAACTCCAAAACAAGCAAACATCACTCTCACGTCATGATCATCGCATAACCTGTACCTGCAACTGTTGTTGTAGTAATCTGTGAGCCACGAGGACTCAGCAATCCCATTACCATGGGTATCAAGACTAGCAAAGCTTAATGGGTAAGGAAAGGATAAGTGGTGAGGTTGCAGCAGTAGTCTAAGCATATATGGTGGCTAACATATGCAAATAAGAGCGAGAAGAGAAGCAAACGGAACGGTCGAGAAGCTAGAAATGATCAAGAGGTGATCCTGAACTCCTACTTACGTCAAACATAACCCAAAACTGTGTTCACTTCCAGGACTCCGTCGAAAAAAGACCATCATGGCTACACACGCGGTTTATGCGTTTTAATTAAGTCAAGTGTCAAGTTCTCTACAACCGGATATTAACAAATTCCCATCTGCTACATAACCGCGGGCACGGCTCTCGAAAGTTTATACCCTGCAGGGGTGTCCCAACTTAGCCCATCACAAGCTCTCACAGTCAATGAAGGATATTCCTTCTCCCAGGAAGACCCGATTAGTCTCGGAATCCCGGTTTACAAGACATTTCGACAATGGTAAAACAAGACCAGCAAAGCCGCCCGATGTGTCGACTATCCCGATAGGAGTCGCACGTAGCTCGTTCTCAGGACACACCGGATAAGCAAAGCGTACAGGTAGCAATGTAACCCAAGTTGAAAAGGGATGGTCCCGCATGGTGCTCTAGTTTGGACCAACACTCCGATGA
>NC_041389.1:676734220-676741337 GCF_002162155.2 Triticum dicoccoides
GGGGGGGGGTAAAATGACCCTCAGGAGCGCGACTCCCAAGGGAAAAAGGCTAGGTGAGGCAAATGGTAAAACCAAGGTTGGGCCTTGCTGGAGGAGTTTTATTCAAAGCGAACTATCAAGGGGGGCCCGTAAATCACCCAACCACGTAAGGAACGCAAAATCAAGGAACATAACACCGGTATGACGGAAACTAGGGCGGCAAGAGTGGAACAAAACACCAGGCATGAGGCCGGGTCTTCCACCCTTTACCAAGTATATAGATGCATTAATTAAATAAGAGATATTGTGATATCCCAATATAATCCTGTCCACCATGGAGCAATCTTCAACTTCACCTGCAACTAACAATGCTATCAGAGGGGCTGAGCAAAACGGTAACATAGCGAAGCAACGGTTTGCTAGGAAGGGTGAAAAGGTTAGAGGCTGACATGGCAATTTGGGAGGCTTGAAGAACAAGTGATAGGTAGCGCAGCATAGCGATAGAACGAAGCAACTAGCATAGCAATGATAGTAGTGAGCAAGGGTAGCGGTCATCTTGCCTGAAATACCACTAGGAAGAAGAACGAGTTCATGAAGAATATGAAGCCACGAAGACGAACCAAGCGTAGACGAACGAATCCTCACGATCGCAACGAAACGGGAACTATCGAGAAGAAGCACACAACATGGTAAACACACCCCACATATACATGACATGATGCTCAACCAAGTATGATGCAAGACAAGACTACATGAAGCTACTCATGGCAAGAGATGATGCAAACAAGAACAACATATCAAGGCAAGTTTAAATGAGGCCGGAAACAACATGTAACAATTCCGGTAAGTCCTCATATGCAAATTTAGAAATTGGTCCGGAACTGAATGAACCCTATGTTCAAGTTGTTAAATAGCAAGTTAAGATGCACCAAGATGATCCACATGAGATTCTAGTCAAGTTACATATAAAGTTCATTTAATTCGGAGCTACGGCCTAGAAGATATGAGCAAAACAAGTTAAACATGGCATTGATGCAAAATGCATTCAAACATCAAGCAAACACTCTCAAAACATGGATGCAACATGATAATATGAAACTTCATGCAAAATCAAGCAAGTTTCATATAGAGCACACTCAAAACGGAGCAACGGTTCAACACATACACATGAAACAAGTTTAAAGGACAAGTTGTCCAAAACAGCAACTAGGCATATAGCAAGCATCAAAACAATATGGTACAACATCTCAACGTGAAAACAAAAGGCATGGGCATGAAGTACAGGTAAATCATGACAAAACATGAACACTGAGCTATCTCTAGAAAACACTATAACATGTTCAAAAGGACATGGCAAGATTGCAAATAATAACAGTTTACAGACTTAGCAAAAATAACATCAGGTTGCAGTGTTTAGAGCTATCAAACAACATGTTACAGGAACTTAACATGGCAAAAAAAGGCAAGGCATGATAATACGAAAGACAAAGAACAAAACTCCCTTACTGAACTAATTCCAAAGATCAACAGAAAAGATGGTAGCACCCATACAAACATGAGAAGTGATATGATAGATTCAGACATGGCAGGAACAACGATAAGTAGGCATGCTGTTGAGCTTGTACAACTCACCTCAGAGAAATACATGGCATGTGAAGTCAACCAACAGTAATATGACATATTTATGAAGCTAAGCATGGCAATATCAAGTTCATAGGGTGCATGGATCGCTAGCAAAGCTCATGGCAAAACTGAACTTAATGTTAACAAGCTGACAACAACATTATTTAGCAATTCAATAGCAATATTACAACAAGCTACAGCAAGCTATAAGTGCAATCAGGGGCATGAATGTATAGAGCATGACATGTATAACAAAACATCCTTAGTGAACATCTCCAGATTATGCATAGAACAACTTGTAGAATCAGGTTTACATAACATCATGATATAGCAGATTCAGCCTAGCAAAACAGTAACAGCAAGTACCCTATTCACGAGCTCGATGCACTTACTACAAGACTCACAAAAATATATTGATTGCACCAATGTGTAGATGGCATGACATAGATCAAAACACATGTAGATCTCATGCTCATAAAATGCACACACAAAATGCAATGAAAAAGACAAATCACCAAGTTATGTTAACAGACAGCAGTTAATTTCATATAGCACTTGCAACGATGATTAGGGCGTCAAGATGTACTCCAAAAGCATGGCACAATGGAACCATAAACATTTTGATATATCATACGCACAAAACGGAGTAGTATGCAAATAGATATGACATGACGAAGATGCACACATGATGCAAAATTACTGGGACTTTGTAGAAAATTTACCAAGTCTGAACTGGGAGCTAAATTACTATACGACGCACGAGCGGGGTTTAACGGGCTGGCGCTCACCTTGGGCCAAACGGTCCAGACGCTGATAGGAAGGTGGACCGGAGGGTGATGGACCGGGCCTTGGGGGGCCGTGGCCTACGCGGGGCGCTGGAGGCATCGAGTGGGACGAGGCCGCTCCCGAGCGGGATGATGGCGGCGACGGATCCCGGCGCCGCTCCGGCGAGCGCGGGACGAGGCGGGGCCGAGCCTGGGGACCGACGGCGGTCGGTGGAGAGGCCGGAGCGGGCGGCGACGGCAGCGACTCGGGGTTGGCGCGGGGCGGCACGGAGAGGAGAGAGGAGGCGAGGTGGCGGGGTCAGGCTCCGGCGAGGCTCCGGTGGCGGGAGCGGCTCGGCGACGAAGGGCGGGCGGCGGGCGGCGGCGGGAGACGAGGCTCTCGGGCGGCGGCGACGAGTTCCTCCGGCAGGGTCGGGGCGGCGTCGCGGATCCGAGGCGGCGGCAAAGGGTGGCGGTGGCGCGCGGGCTCGCGCGGGCTGGATCTGGGCCCCGCGGGCCTGGCGCGGTGGGAGGACGACGCTGGTGAGGTGGCAGCGTGGGATTGGGTGCGGACGGCGGCGGAGCTGACGTGGCGCCCTATGATTGGCCGGGCGACGTGGCTGCGGGGTGGCTGACACGTCTGGACGGCGGCGGACATGTCTGATGGCGCGGAGGAGCGGGACTAGGGTTTCATCTGCGCGAAATTTCGGGGAGGGGCACATATTTGTAGGTAGAGGGAGCTAGGAGAGTCCAAAAGAGGTGCGGTTTTCGCCCACACGATCGTGATCGAACAACCGAGAGCATGGAGGGGGTTTGGATGGGCTATTGGGCTGTGGTGGAGGGGTGCTGGGCTGCAACGGGAAGGAGGTTTCGGGCTACGCAGTTAACTGTTGGGACATCAAACGACCTCGAAATGTAATGAAATTTGACGGGCGGTCTACCGGTGATATACCAAGGCCACTCGGCAAATACCGACCCATTCCGAGAACGTTTTTCTCCTGCTCACAAAACAAGGTCTGAGGGGGCGACGGGCACGCGCGAATGTGGTCTGGACTCTGAACGGACAACGGAGAGAACCGGCGGAACCAGAACGGATGCAAGTTTTGAAAAACATGCAGATGAAATGCAGATGATGACATGTCAAAATGCAACACGCAAGCAGATGACATGGAAAGTACGGCGAATAACTGGAGGACACCTGGCGCATCTAATCCGGGGCGTTACAACTCTCCTCCACTAACAAGAGATCTCGTCCCGAGATCTTAGGAACGAGACGGAAGAGAAAGAGGATGAGGTGAAGTAAGAACGCAAGAGAAAAGGTGAACAAAGATGAGAGCACTCGGGTAGAAAGAGAAAAGGCGAATATGACGAGAATCAAATGCTCATGGAAACAAGATAGACTCTGCAACCACTCCGGTTAGACAAGGCAGAAAAGAATAAGAACGAAAGAATTTGGACAACACTCTGGCTGAAAATGGAAGGAATAGAACATGAACTTCACCCAATGAGATGGCACTTGACGAGATGAACAATGCAATGCCTCTGGGAGAATTGAAAGAGTGGAATGACAAGAACTTAGAAGGAAGGGTTGAATGGAGTTGTTGAAAAAATCAACAACGAAAGAATAAGCTTGTTGTGGACTTATAGGTAACATCTCAAGATCATAAGGTGATAACCAGCCACAAACGGAAAATGATTGGATAGCTTAGAAGAACGAAGAAATGCAAAACTCCACTTCAAAAGAATACGGAGATTTAATTGCACTTCGAAAAACAAGAAGGAAAGATACTTGAGCTCCTTCGATAAGAATCTTGATGAACACTTGAAGTATGAATTAAATCATAAAGAACCACCATGAAGAACTCCGGTGACAAAAGGATGATGAGATAGAATGAAAGAAGAAAGAATAAGATGAGCCTTGCAATGATTTAGATGGAGGTTCCGACGAAATGGCCAAGGGAATTTGAACTCCGGAAAAGAACAGATGAAAACGCTTGGAACTACAATTTATTCATGACGAACAAACTGTGAAGGTAGGAATTAATCAACTTGATGAAAGAAGAATAAGAATTATGTTATGCTTATCCTCCACCAATTAAATTGATGAGAGCAATGGACTTTCATACTACTTATTCTTCTTGAAAAGGATTAAGGGGGGTATAGCACAAAACTTGAGAAAGTCATCATGAACCACCTGTAGGATTGGAAAGAACGAATGGATTAAAATGATAATCGAAGAAAAATAATCCGAAAGAACCACCATTAGAATTTGGAAATGACTAACGAAATAGGATGAATCACTGGGAAGAATTAGAAGAACCAATATGCTAGAGGGGATTTAGATGCAAAAGAACAAGGAGATCATGAGCTGATTAAAGAACACTTGAACGAAGCACCGGGATAATTGGATAACGGTAGCTGAAATGTGAGGACGAAGAATTCTTCTGGAATGATGGCCTCCGGTGAAAAGAAATGAAAAAACAACTCCTGACATACTCCGGATAGGTGAGAAAAAGGAATATCTGACAAATGGAAGTATTCGAGAGGATAACATGAAGCTAGAACCATGAAACTTCGAGAGAACAGACAAGATTTAAGAGGAACTCTTCTTCAATCTTCAAATGACGACGAGAAAACACCACCAAAATTACTGAGATACTCCGGGAGAATGAAAAGTGAAGAGGTTGAGCCAACAACTAAAAGAGTTTGAAAATGATCTTGGAGAAGGCATGTGACTGATGAAATTCATTCTTACATCACACTTGAAAAGAATCCCCGGGAGAATTAGAAGAGTCAGGTAAGATCCTGGGAAAAGAACTGTGGGTTAGGGCCCACTAAAGAGAAAAACACCATTGAAAAGGATTGTTGAAGAGATAGATGATGCCCCGAAACAATAGAAATATTTGAATGAGGTGATAACCTCGAATTAATTGGAACATTGACGAATCTCCTGAGATGTCTTGAACACTCCGGAAGGATAAGCTGGCAAGAGGCGAACGAGCAGGGAAAACACTTGATCCAAGGAAAAGAATATGATCAACCGAAGAACTTGAATTGAGTCCACCGGAGATGAAAGAGATGAAGAATGTCCACCGAGACGAGAATTCACTGGTTGAAATGATTTAGGGAAGGCTGAATAGGCTTCATACGAATGAAAATTGATGCTCGAAAGAGACTCGGGCTCTGGGAAGAAGAGTGTGGGAGGGCGGGAAAACAAAGGCAACTTGGAAGGGGAAAAACCGATGAATAACTTGAAGAGAAAACACCGGTTGAAATCATTGAGGAAAGAAAGCAAAGACTTCGCACGAGTAGGATGGATACTCGATTATGGACTCCGGATCTGAGAAGAAAAAGGGGTGGGCAGGTGGGAAAAATAAAACAACTGAGGTTTGAACTTGGCAACGAAGAAGAGGCTCGAGTCGACTTGACGAGAAATGCACCGGATGAAAAGAGATGAGAACCAACGACCGAAAAACCAACTGCGTGATCCTAAAGAAAGTTTGAAAGGGAAGAGGAGTAATTCAAAACACCTACGTCAATATTCCTCACCAGAGCGACGAAGGGGCTGAGGAGTAAAAAGAATTCCTACTCTCCGATATAACTAGACTCCGAAAACAGTTTTCTTCTAGACTCAACAACGGCCAAACTACACGATCAATCAAGGGGGCTCCTATGGTCGGTCGAGGCTCTGATACCAACTTGTCACGCCCAATATGCGATACTATCCTAAAGAGACTAGAAGGTCCCACCAAGGATAGAACCGCATATTGAAACGCTTTTTCAAGGTGGATATCATTACATCAACATTACATAATAGATGGGGATACATACAAAACGCATACAATGCCACACAAATACAACATCATCTTACATAAGAGCACCATCCGACTACAGATGAAACACAAATAGAAACTCAAACGACATCCACCCTGCTAGCCTAGGCTGCCGACCTGGAACCTATCCCCTGATCGAAGAAGAAGCAGAAGAAGAACTCCAAAACAAGCAAACATCGCTCTCACGTCAGGATCATCGCATAACCTGTACCTGCAACTGTTGTTGTAGTAATCTGCGAGCCACGAGGACTCAGCAATCCCATTACCATGGGTATCAAGACTAGTGAATCTTAATGGGTAAGGAATGGATAAGTGGTGAGGTTGCAGTAGTAGTCTAAGCATATATGGTGGCTAACATATGCAAATAAGAGCCAGAAGAGAAGCAAACGGAACGGTCGAGAAGCTAGAAATGATCAAGAGGTGATCCTGAACTCCTACTTACGTCAAACATAACCCAAAACCGTGTTCACTTCCCGGACTCCGCCGAAAAGAGACCATCACGGCTACACACGCGGTTTATGCGTTTTAATTAAGTCAAGTGTCAAGTTCTCTACAACCGGATATTAACAAATTCCCATCTGCTACATAACCGCGGGCACGGCTCTCGAAAGTTTATACCCTGCAGGGGTGTCCCAACTTAGCCCATCACAAGCTCTCACGGTCAATGAAGGATATTCCTTCTCCCAGGAAGACCCGATTAGTCTCGGAATCCCGGTTTACAAGACATTTTGACAATGGTAAAACAAGACCAGCAAAGACGCCCGATGTGTCGACTATCCCGATAGGAGTCGCACGTAGCTCGTTCTCAGGACACACCGGATAAGCAAAGCGTACAGGTAGCAACGTAACCCAAGTTGCCAAGGGATGGTCCCGCACGGTGCTCTATTTTGGACCAACACTCCGAGGAGCACTGGCCCG
>NC_041389.1:676741740-676781852 GCF_002162155.2 Triticum dicoccoides
CATGTCCCTCGGGAGCGCGACTCCCAAGGGAAAAAGGCTAGGTGAGGCAAATGGTAAAACCAAGGTTGGGCCTTGCTGGAGGAGTTTTATTCAAAGCGAACTATCGAGGGGGTCCCATAAATCACCCAACCGCGTAAGGAACGCAAAATCAAGGAACATAACAACGGAAACTAGGGCGGCAAGTACAAAACACCAGGCACAAGGCTGAGTCTTCCACCCTTTACTAAGTATATTGATGCATTAATTAAATAAGAGATATTGTGATATCCCAATATAATCCTGTCCACCATGGAGCAATCTTCAACTTCACCTGCAACTAACAACGCTATAAGAGGGCCTTCTTACTATGTCTTGAGCTTGCGTTGGTTTTCCTCGAAGAGGAGAGGGTGATGCAGCAAAGTGTAGCATAAGTATTTCCCTCAGTTTTGAGAACCAAGATATCAATCCAGTAGGAGGCTCCTCAAAAGTCCGACGCACCTACACAAACAAACTGAGAACTCGCAACCAACGCAATAAAGGGGTTGTCAATCCCTTCACGGCCACTTGCGAAAGTGAGATCTAATAAAGATAGTATGATAAGATAAATATATTTTTGGTATTTTATAATATAGATGCAAAAAGTAAAGATGCAAATAAAGTAGTCTGAAAGCAAATATGATAGGAGATAGACCCGGGGGGCATAGGTTTTACTAGAGGCTTCTCTCAAGATAGCATAAGTATTATGGTGGGTGAACAAATTACTGTCGAGCAATTGATAGAAAAGTGCATATTTATGAGATTATCTAGGCATGATCATCTATATAGGCATCAGGTCCATAACATGTAGACCGACTAATCCCTGCATCTACTACAATTACTCCACACATCGACCGACTCCTGCCTGCATCTAGAGTATTAAGTTCATAAGAACAGAGTAACGCATTAAGCAAGATGACATGATGTAGAGGGATAAACTCATGCAATATGATATAAACCCCATCTTGTTATCCTCGATGGAAATAATACAATACGTGCCTTGCAACCCTTTCTGTCACAGGGTAAGGACACCGCAAGATTGAACCCAAAGCTAAGCACTTCTCCCATGGCAAGAAAGACCAATCTAGTAGGCCAAACCAAACTGATAATACGAAGAGACTTGCAAAGATAACTCAATCATACATAAAAGAATTCAGAGAAGATTCAAATATTATTCATAGATAAACTTGATCATAAACCCACAATTCATCGGATCTCGACAAACACACCGCAAAAAGAGTTTACATCGAATAGATATCCACAAGAGAGGGGGAGAACATTGTATTGAGATCCAAAAAGAGAGAAGAAGCCATCTAGCTAATAACTATGGACCCGTAGGTCTGTGGTAAACTACTCACAACTCATCGGAGGGGCAAGGATGTTGATGTAGAGGCCCTCCGTGGTTGATTCCCCCTTCAGCAGAGTGCCGGCGAAGGCTCCAAGATGGGATCTCGCGGATACAGAAGGTTACGGCGGTGGAAATTGTGTTTCGTGGTGCTCCTGCATGTTTTCGGGGTACGTAGGTATATATAGGAGGAAGAAGTACGTCTGTGGCCGCCCGAGGGGCCCACGAGACAAGGGGGCACGCCCTACAGGGGGGGGCCCTATCTCGTGGGGCCCTCGGAAGCTTCTTGACTTGCACTCCAAGCTCTCCGGATCACGTTCGTTCCAAAAATCACGCTCCCGAAGGTTTCATTCCGTTTGGACTCCGCTTGATATTCCTTTTCTTTGAAATACTGAAATAGGCAAAAAAAACAGCAATATGGGCTGGGCCTCCGGTTAGTAGGTTAGTCCCAAAAATGATATAAATGTGTAAAATAAAGCCCATAAACATCCAAGAGGGGTAATATAATAGCATGGAACGATCAAAAATTACAGATACGTTGGAGTTCCTGCTCATCCTCGAGTAGGTAAATGATAAAAAGAGAATTTTTGATGTGGAATGCTACCTAGCATAATTCTTAATGTAATTTTATTTATTTTGGCATGAATGTTCAGATCCAAATGATACAAAATAAAAGTTCATATTAACATGAAAATGGTGATACTTCAAGCATACTAATCAAAGTAATCATGTCTTCTCAAAATAACATGGCTAAAGAAAGTTATCCCTACAAAATCATATAGTCTGGCTGTTGCTCTATCTTCATCACACAAAGTATTTAATCATGCACAACCCTGATGACAAGCCAAGCAATTGTTTCATACTTTAATAATCTCAAACTCTTTGAACTTTCACGCAATACATGAGCGTGAGCCATGGACATAGCACTAGATGTGGAATAGAATGGTGGTTGTGGAGAAGACAAAAAGGAGAAGATAGTCTCACATCAACTAGGCGTATCAATGGGATATGGAGATGCCCATCAATAGATATCAATGTGAGTGAGTAGGGATTGCCATGCAACGGATGCACTAGAGCTATAATAAATGAAATCTCAACAAAAGAAACTAAGTGGGGTGCATCCAACTTGCTTGCTCACGAAGACCTAGGGCACTTTTGAGGAAGCCCATCATTGGAATATACAAGCCAAGTTCTATAATGAAAAATTCCCACTAGTATATGAAAGTGACAACATATGAGACTCTCTATCATGAAGATCATGGTGCTATTTTGAAGCACAAGTGTGGAAAAAGAGATAGTAGCATTGTCCCTTCTCTCTTTTTCTCTCATTTTATTATTTTTCTCTTTTTTTCATTTTCTTTTTTGCTTTCTTTTCTTTTCTTTGGCCTTCTCTTTTCTTTTTCTTTTTGTAAAGTCCGAAGTCTCGTCCTGACTTATGGGGGAATCATAGTCTTCATCATCCTTTCCTCACTAGGATAATGCTCTAATAATGAAGATCATCGCACTTTTATGGATTTACAACTCAAAGCTAGAACAAGATATGACTCTATTTGAATGCCTCCGGTGGTGTACCGGGATATGCAATGAATCAAGAGCGACATGTATGAAAATTATGAAGGTGGCCTTGCCACAAATACAATGTCAACTACATGATCATGCAAAAAGCAATATGACAAAAGTAATGCGTGCCATATGAACGGAACGGTGGAAAGTTGCATGGCAATATATCTCGGTATGGCTATGGACATGCCATAATAGGTAGTTATGGTGGCTGTTTTGAGGAATGTATATGGTGGGTGTATGGTACCGGCGAAAGTTGCACGGTACAAGAGAGGCTAGCAATAATGGAAGGGTGAAAGGGTGCGTATAATCCATGCACTCAACATTAATCAAAAGAACTCATGTACTTGTTGCAAAAATTTAGAAGTCATCAAAAATCAAAGCACTACGCGCATGCTCCTAGGGGGATATATTGGTAGGAAAAGACCATCGCTCGTACCCGACCGCCACTCATAAGGAAGACACTCAATAAATAAAATTGTGCTCCAACTTCCTCACAAAGCGGTTCACCATATGTTCATGCTTCGGGAATCACAACCCTTAACACAAGTATTTTTCATAATCACCTCAACTAGCATGACTCTAATATCACTACCTCGATATCTCAAAACAATTATCAAGCATCATATTGATCATAGCATCCAATTCTTTTCTATGATAGTTTTTATTATACCCAACTTGGATGCTCATCATTCTAGGACCAACTTTATGATCATAGCAAATACCATGCTGTTCTAAAAGACTCTCAAAATAATATAAGTGAAGTATGAGAGACTAGAAATTTCTTCAAAATTAAGACACCACCGTGCTCTAAAAGATACAAGTGAAGTAGTAGAGCAAAAACTATCAAGCTCAAAAGATATAAATGAAGCACATAGAGTATTCTAGAAAATTCTAATCAAATAGGCTTCTCCCAAAAGGTGTGTACAGAAAGGATAATTGTGGTAAACTAAAAAGAAAAGAGTAATATAATACACGACGCTCCAAGCAAAACACATATCATGTGGCGAATAAAAATATAGCTCCAAGTAAAGTTACCAATGAACAAAGATGAAAGAGGGGATGCCCTCCCGGGGCATCCCCAAGCTTAGACTTTTGGATATTCTTGAATATCTTGGGGTGCCATGGGCATCCCCAAGCTTAGGCTCTTGCCACTCCTTATTCCATAGTCGATAAAAGCTTTACCCAAAACTTGAAAACTTCACAACACAAAACTCAACAGGAAATCTTATAAGCTCCGTTAGTGAAAGAAAACAAAACCATCACATAAGGTAGTGCAATGAACTCATTATTTATTTATTTTGGTGTTAAACCTACTGTATTCCAACTTCCTTATGGTTTGTAAACTAATTTACTAGCCATAGATGCATTGAAATAAGCAAACATCACACGAGAAACAGAATCTGTCAAAAACAGAACAGTCTGTAGCAATTTGTAACTAACGCAAACTTCTGGAACTCTAAAAATCCTACCAAAATAGTAAGTCCTGGACAATTTATTTATTGAACAGCAGCAAAAAGAATCAAGGCAAAATCACGTTCCTGTGATTTAAAAAAATTATATTAGTGCGCGCAAAGTTTCTGTTTTTAGCAGAATCAAATCAACTATCATCGTAGGTTATCCTATAGGTTCTACTTGGCACAAACACTAATTAAAAGATAAAAACACATCTAACCAGAAGGTAGATGCAAGATTTATTACTAACAGGAGCAAAAACAAAAAACAGAAAGAAAATTAGGTTGCCTACCAACTAGCGCTACGTTTAACGCCCCTAGCTAGGCATAAAAGCAAGGATAGATCTAATGAGTGCCATCTTTGGCACTAAATTCATAAGTAGCACGCATGATAGATTCATAAGGTAATTTGACTTTCTTTCTTGGAAAGTGCTCCATGCCTTTCTTTAATGGAAATTGGAATCTAATATTCCCTTCCTTCATATCAATAACCGCACCAATCGTTCTAAGGAAAGGTCTACCAAGAATAATAGGGCAAGAAAAATTGCAATCTATATCAAGAACGATAAAATCTACGGGCACCAAATTTATATTTGCAACAATAAGAACATCATTGATCCTTCACATAGGCTTTTTAACGGTGGAATCCACAAGGTGCAAATGTAAAGAGCAATCATCAAGATCATGGAAACCTAGAATATCACATAAAGTTTTCGGAATGGTGGAAACACTAGCACCCAAATCACACAAAGCAAAACACTCATAATCTTTAATTCTAATCTTTATAGTAGGTTCCCACTCATCATTAAGTTTTCTAGGTATAGAAACTTCCAAATTAAGTTTTTCATCATAAGATTGCATCAAGGCATCAACAATATGTTTGGTAAAAGCTTTATTTTGACTATAAGCATGAGGAGAATTAACAACGGATTGCAACAAGGAAATACACCCTTTTAAAGAACAATTATCATAATCAAATTCCTTGAAATGCGAGATGGAAGGTTCAATATTATTAGAAGTAGAGGATTCTCCAGTCTCACTTTTACCAAATTTAGCATTAAGATCTAAGGACTCCGAATTCTTGGGATGCCTTCTAGGCAAAGTTGATTCATCATCACTCTGATAATCATCAAAATTCATATTGGAAAACATGGATCTAATCGGAGACACATCAATAACTTTAAGATCCTCATCATTATTTTCATGGAAACTAGAAGAACACGCTTTTATAAAGCTTTCTTTTTTAGCATCCAATCTAGCAGTTCTTTCCTTGCACTCGTCAATGGAAATTCTCATTACTTTGAGAGACTCATTGATATCATGCTTAGAGAAAAGATCCAAGTTTAAGAGAATTAACATCAAGCAAAAGTCTATCAACGTTCCTAGCCAAATCATCAACTTTGAGCAATTTTTCTTCAAGCAAAGCATTAAAATTCTTTTGAGAAATCATAAATTCTTTCACACTATTCTCAAAATCAGAGGGCATCTTATTAAAATTACCATAAGAATTATTGTAGGAATTTCCGTAATTATTAGAGGGATTACTAGGGAACGGTCTAGCATTAAAATTTCCTCTATAAGCGTTGTTTCCAAAACTATTCCTACCAACAAAATTCACATCCATAGATTCATTATTATTCTCAATCAAGGAAGACAAAGGCATATCATTGGGATCAAGAGGAGTATTTTTAGTAGCAAACATCTTCATAAGTTCATCCATCTTTCCACTCAAAACATTGATTTCTTCTATAGCATGCACTTTTTTACTAGAAGATCTTTCGGTGTGCCATTGAGAATAATTAGCCATTATATTATCAAGAAATTTTGTAGCATCTCCTAATGTAATTTCCATAAACGTGCCTCCCGCGGCCGGATCTAAGAGATTTCTAGAAGCAAAGTTCAACCCGGCATAAAAATTTTGTATGATCATCCATAAATTCTAACCATGAGTAGGGCAATTGGGAAGCATCAATTTCATTCTTTCCCAAGATTGGGCAACATGCTCATTATCAAGTTGTTTAAAATTCATAATATCGTTCCTAAGAGTGATGATCTTAGCGGGAGGAAAATACTTAGAGATAAAAGCATCTTTGCACTTGTTCCAAGAATCAATACTATTTTTAGGCAAAGAAGAAAACCAAACTTTAGCACGATCTCTAAGTGGAAATGGAAATAACTTCAATTTGACAATATTGTTATCCGTAACTTTCTTCTTTTGCATATCACACAAATCAACAAAATTGTTTAGATGAGTAGCGGCATCTTCAGTAGGAAGGCCGGCGAATTGATCTTTCATAACAAGATTCAGCAAAGCGGTATTGATTTCTCAAGACTCAACATCATTAAGAGGAGAAATAGGAGTACTAAGGAAATCATTATTATTGGTATTCGAGAAATCACACAATTTGGTATTATCTTGCGCCATGGCAACAAGTAATCCAACACACAAGCAAGCTGAAAACGGCAAGCGAAAAAGAGAGGAGGAGATTGGGAAAGAGAGGGCGAATAAAACGGCAAGGGTGAAGTGGGGGAGAGGAAAATGAGAGGCAAATGGCAAATAATGTAAATGCAAGGGAGATGGGTTTGTGATGTGTACTTGGTATGTCTTGACTTGAGTGAAGACCTCCCCGGCAACGGCGCCAGAAATCCTTCTTGCTACGTCTTGAGCTTGCGTTGGTTTTCCTCGAAGAGGAGAGGGTGATGCAGCAAAGTGTAGCGTAAGTATTTCCCTCAGTTTTGAGAACCAAGGTATCAACCAGTAGGAGGCTCCTCAAAAGTCCCACGCACCTACACAAACAAACTGAGAACTCGCAACCAACGCAATAAAGGGGTTATCAATCCCTTCAGGCCACTTGCGAAAGTTAGATCTAATAAAGATAATATGATAAGATAAATATATTTTTGGTATTTTGTAATATAGATGCAAAAAGTAAAGATGCAAATAAAGTAGATTGAAAGCAAATATGATAAGAGATAGACCCGGGGGCCATAGGTTTCATTAGAGGCTTCTCTCAAGATAGCATAAGTATTATGGTGGGTGAACAAATTACTGTCGAGCAATTGACAGAAAAGCGCATAGTTATGAGATTATCTAGGCATGATCATGTATATAGGCATCACGTCCATAACAAGTAGACCGACTCCTGCCTACATCTACTACTATTTCTCCACACATCGACCGACTCCTGCCTGCATCTAGAGTATTAAGTTCATAAGAACAGAGTAACACATTAAGCAAGATGACATGATGTAGAGGGATAAACTCATGCAATATGATATAAACCCCATCTTGTTATCCTCGATGGTAACAATACAATACGTGCCTTGCAACCCTTTCTGTCACTGGGTAAGGACACCGCAAGATTGAACCCAAAGCTAAGCACTTCTCTCATGACAAGAAAGACCAATCTAGTAGGCCAAACAAAACTGATAATTTGAAGAGACTTGCAAAGATAACTCAATCATACATAAAAGAATTCAGAGAAGATTCAAATATTATTCATAGATAAACTTGATCATAAACCCACAATTCATCGGATGTCGACAAACACACCGCAAAAAGAGTTTACATCGAAAAGATCTCCACAAGAGAGGGGGAGAACATTGTATTGAGATCCAAAAAGAGAGAAGAAGCCATCTAGCTAATAACTATGGACCCGTAGGTCTGTGGTAAACTACACACAACTCATCGGAGGGGCAAGGATGTTGATGTAGAGGCCCTCTGTGGTTGATTCCGCCTCCGGCAGAGTGCTGGCAAAGGCTCCAAGATGGGATCTCGCGGATACAGAATGTTATGGCGGTGGAAATTGTGTTTCGTGGTGCTCCTGGATGTTTTCTGTGTACGTAGGTATATATAGGAGGAAGAAGTACGTCGATGGCCGCCCGAGGGGCCCACGAGACAGGGGGCGCGCCCTACAGGGGGCGGTCCCCTATCTCGTGGGGCCCTCAGAAGCTTCTTGACTTGCACTCCAAGCTCTCCGTATCACGTTCATTCCAAAAATCACGCTCCCGAAGGTTTCATTCCGTTTGGACTCTGTTTGATATTCCTTTTCTTCGAAATACTGAAATAGGCAAAAAAACAGCAATATGGGCTGGGCCTCCTGTTAGTAGGTTAGTCCTGAAAATGATATAAATGTGTAAAATAAAGCCCATAAACATCCAAAAGGGGTAATATAATAACATGGAACAATCAAAAATTATAGATACGTTGGAGACATATCACTAAGCAAAGTGGTAACATAGCCAAGCAATGGTTTGCTAGGAAGGGTGAAAAGGTTAGAGGCTGACATGGCAATTTGGGAGGCTTAAAGAACAAGTGATAGGTAGCGCAGCATAGCGATAGAACGAAGCAACTAGCATATAAATAATAGTAGTGAGATCCAGGGTAGCGGTCATCTTGCCTGAAATCCCGCTAGGAAGAAGAACGAGTCCATGAAGAATATGAAGCCACGAAGACGAACCAAGCGTAGATGAACGAATCCTCACGATCGCAATGAAACGGGAACTATCGAGAAGAAGCACACAACATGGTAAACACACCACACATATACATGACATGATGCTCAACCATGTACGATGCAAGACAAGACTACATGAAGCTACTCATGGCAAGAGATGATGCAAACAAGAACAACATATCAAGGCAAGTTTAAATGAGGCCGGAAACATGTAACAATTTCGGTAAGTCCTCATATGCAAATTTAGCAATTGGTCTAGAACTGAATAAACCTTATGTTCAAGTTGGTAAACAGCAAGTTAAGATGCACTAAGATGATCTACACGTGATTCTAGTCAAGTTACATATAAAGTTCATTTAATTCGGGGCTACGGCCTAGAAGATATGAGCAAAACAAGTTAAACATGGCATTGATGCAAAATGCATTCAAACATCAAGCTAACACTCTCAAAACATGGATGCAACATGATAATATGAAACTTCATGCAAAGTTTCATATAAAGCACTCTCAAAACGGAGCAACGGTTCAACACATACACATGAAACAAGTTTAAAGGACAAGTTGTCCAAAACAGCAACTAGGCATCTAGCAAGCATCAAAACAATATGCTACAACATCTCAACGTGCAAACAAAAGGCATGGGCATGAAGTACAGGTAAATCATGACAAAACATGAACACTGAGCTATCTCTAGAAAACACTATAACATGTTCAAAAGGACATGGCAAGATTGCAAATAATAACAGTTTACAGACTTAGCAAAAATAACATCAGGTTGCAGTGTTTAGAGCTATCAAACAACATGTTACAAGAACTTAACATGGCAAAAAAAGGCAAGGCATGATAATACGAAATACAAAGAACAAAACTCCCTTACTGAACTAATTCCAAAGATCAACAGAAAAGATGGTAGCACCCATACAAACATGACAAGTGATATGACAGATTCAGACATGACAGGAACAACGATAAGTAGGAATGTTGGTGAGCTTGTACAACTCACCACAGAGCAATACATGGCATGTGAAGTCAACCAACGGTAATATGAAATATTTATGAATCTCCTAATGGCAATACCAAGTTCATAGGGTGCACGGATCACTAGCAAAGCTCATGGCAAAACTGAACTTAATGTTAACAGGCTGACAGCAACATTATTTTGCAATTTGAGAGCAAGATTACAACAAGCTACAGCGGGCTATAAATGCAACCAGGGGCATGAATGGATAGAGCATGACATTATAACAAAACATTCTTAGTGATCATCTTCAGATTATGCATAGAACGACTTGTAGCAGCAGGTATACATAGCATCATGATATAGCAGATTCAGCCCAGCAAAACAGTAACAGCAAGTACCTTACTTCACGAGCTCGATGCACTCACTACAAGACTCACAAAAATATATCGATTGCACCACTGTGTAGATGGCATGACATATATCAAAACACATGTAGATCTCATGCTCATAAGATGCACACACAAAATGCAATGAAAAAGACAAATCACCAAGTTCTGTTAATAGACAACAGTTAACATTATATAGCACTTTTGCAACAATGATTAGGGCATGAAGATGGACTCAAACAAGCATGGCACAATGGAACCAAATTAAGAGCATCTCATGATGAACATTTTGATATATCATACGCACAAAACAGAGTAGCATGCAAATAGATATGACATGGCGAAGATGCACACATGATCCAAAATTACTGGGACACAAGAAAATTTACCAAATCTGAATTGGGCGCTAAATTACTATACGACGCACGAGCGGGGTTTAACGAGCTGGCGCTCACCTTGGGCCAAACCGGCCGAACGCTGAGAGGAAGGTGGGCCGGAGGGTGATGGACCGGGCCTTGGGGGGGTCGTGGCCCACGCGGGGCGCTGGAGGCGTCGAGTGGGACGAGGCCGCTCTCGAGCGGGACGACGACGGCGGCGGATCCCCGCGCCACTCCGGCGAGCGTGGGACGAGGCAGGGCCGAGCCTGGGGACCGGCGGCGGTCGGTCGGGAGGCCGGAGCGGGCGGCAACGACGGCGACTCGGGGTTGGCGCGGGGCGGCACGGAGAGGAGAGAGGAGGTGAGGTGGCAGGGTCGGGCTCTGGCGAGGCTCCGGTGGCCGGAGCGGCTCGGCGACGACGGGCGGCCGGCAGGCAGCGGCGGGAGATGAGCCTCTCGGGCGGCGGCGACGACTTCCTCCGGTGGGGTCGGGGCGGTGGCGCGGATCCGAAGCAGCGGCGAAGGGCGGAGGCGGCGCGTGGGCTCGCGCGGGCTGGATCTGGGCCCCGCGGGCCTGGCGCGGTGGGAGGACGACGCTGGTGAGGTGGCAGCGTGGGATTGGGTGCGGACGGCGGCGGAGCTGACATGGCGCCCTATGATTGGCCGGGCGACGTGTCTGCGGGGTGGCGGACGCTTCTGGACGGCGGCGGACATGTCTGATGGCGCGGAGGAGCGGGACTAGGGTTTCATCTGCGCGAAATTTCGGGGAGGGGCACATATTTATAGGTAGAGGGAGCTAGGAGAGTCCAAAAGAGGTGCGGTTTTCGCCCACACGATCGTGATCGAACGACCGAGAGCATGGAGGGGGTTTGGATGGGCTATTGGGCTGTGGTGGAGGGTGCTGGGCTGCAACGTGAAGGAGGTTTCGGGCTACGCAGTTAACTGTTGGGGCATCAAACGACCTCGAAATGTAATGAAATTTGACGGGCGGTCTACCGGTGATATACCAAGGCCACTCGGCAAATACCGACCCATTCCGAGAACGTTTTTCTCCCTCTCACAAAACAAGGTCTGAGGGGGCGACGGGCACGCGCGAATGTGGTCTGGACTCCAAACGGACAACGGAGAGAACCAGCGGAACCAGAACGGATGCAAGTTTTGAAAAACATGCAGATGAAATGCAGATGATGACATGGCAAAATGCAACACATAAGCAGATGACATGGCAACTACGGCGAATAACTGGAGGACACCTGGCGCATCGAATCCGGGGCGTTACAACTCCCCTCCACTAACAAGAGATCTCGTCCCGAGATCTTAGGAACGAGACGGAAGAGAAAGAGGAAGAGGTGAAGTAAGAACGCAAGAGAAAAGGTGAACAAAGACGAGAGCACTCGCGTAGAAAGAGAAAAGGCGAATATGACGAGAATCAAATGCTCATGGAAACAAGATAGACTCTGCAACCACTCTGGTTAGACAAGGCAGAAAAGAATAAGCACGAAAGAATTCCATGCTTTGATTCACTCGAAGATTTATTGCATAATTCACTCAGTGATATCAACAACTAGAATCGATCGAGGCGACTGAAGCAGGGTTAAAAATACCAATATGTTTTCTAGATTCCCATAAAGTGCCTCTAGAGCGTGAAAGTGAATCGGAACCAACTTCAGCCCTTCTTCACTCGGACCTCAATCCATTCGGGGGCTAATGATGATGACATGTACCTACAGTAGGGTCTTAGGCCTTACCTAGACACCCCACCCAAGGACACTACCCTAATGTCAAAGACAATCAAAGTCCAACAAAGGGTACCAGCTGAAATCACCTTGAAGTATAATCCACTTGACGAAAGATTCCACTCGGATACTCCAATTCCACTTCACCAACATAGAGTCACTCGACCATATGAAGAACCACTCGGAGTACAGAAGATCTGAAGCCACCTCAGGATGGCAATGGTCGGGCGTTCACTCTGTCGTCATAAAGATCATTAATAGCTAGCATTACCAGTAACGCCTCTGTCTTAACTCACATTGAACCCTATGTAATTGAGGGTTGCGAGGGTCCTGGCTCACTCTATATAAGCCGCCCCCCTCCTCAGGCACAAGGGTTCGCACCCCTGGTAACTCCACGCATAATCTAGTCGACAAGCCTCCGAGCACCGAGACGTAGGGTTGTTACCTCCTCCGAGAGGGGAATGAACACGTAAACTTGCGTGTATAACCTCACCATAGCTAGGACCTTGCCTCGTCCTACGTACCCCCTATTCTTACTTTCAGACTTACTGCCATGACACGCGCTACCCTAATCAGGTAGGTGGACATAAGCCTTGTGTGCCCGTGTTGGTTTGAGTGCTCTTCTTCCCGTTTGGGACTATTTTGTTTCTCCCATGACGGTGGCCGTTGGATGTCACGAGGTGACATCAGGGCCACCCATGACTTAGACCAAAGGGGAGTTTGTCAGAGTAGCCGGGAGAGTGTCATGGAAGTAGATCGGTTTTGTCGGAACGCCGTGGATCCACCTGAATGGGAGCACGAGGCCATGGGCTCCATGGTGTGGGTACAGTGTACTAACCTCTGCAGAGTGTGTTTAAATCTATCGATAGCCGCGCCAGCGGATATGGTCCCAGTTCGTAGTAGGTCACACTATGAGTCAACAGTAATAATAACCTGACTAATAACAACCCCGGTTTGATGAGAAAAGAAGTTCTTTGATCTTTATGTGGTCACGGGAGGATCACGATGGTATTCTTGATGTTGATGAGGTGATCCTGTGAGGATCACGATGGTATTCTTAATATTGATAAGGTGATCTTGTGAAGATCCCGATGGTATTCTTGATGATGATTGAAGTGATCCCATAACCATGATGGTAAGTAAGAGTGGCATATATTTGGTGGTTACGCGGTAACCCCGAACAGAGTAAGTGATATTTGTAGCATGTTGCATGCTAGTATCATCATTGTTCATGTCTCGAGTAATATGTTCATGCCATGTTGATAATGTTCTAGCAGTATCCTATTCATCTTGTACATGCCATGTTGTTCTAGTTGTATCATGCTCATGCTTGTTTAACTTGTAAATGCCATGCTGTGTTTTGTCTTGATTGCTTCTGGTTGTTGTGAGCTTGCAAGTACATTCAATGTACTGACCTGGCATGTCATGCCAGTTTGTAGGTCATGCTTTGTCTACTTGCATGTTTGCCGTGGATCCTTTGGTGGAGAGCTAGGATAAGCGTTCCAGCCAGAGTCCCTGCGGAGTGGAGTCCATCACTGACGTTGTTGCTATGCAGCTAGAAGTTATTCCACTGCTATGAGTTATTCTACTGCTAGTATAGAGCAACCTTGGCAGGCGTAGCTGTCGGTGTCAAAACCAGCGGATCTCGGGTAGGGGGTCAAGATCTGTGCGTCTAAGGCTAATGGTAACAGGAGGCAGGGGACACGATGTTTTACCCAGGTTTGGGCCCTCTCGATGGAGGTAAAACGCTACTTCCTGCTTGATTGATCTTGATGATATGAGTATTACAAGAGTTGATCTACCACGAGATCGTAGAGGCTAAACCCTAGAAGCTAGCCTATGAGGCCGTTCTTCCGAGCAATGCATGATAACCGCTTCGGAGGGGAGCGATGGTGAAGAGTAATTCTTCGCTTCTGAAGTTGTCTGGAGAACCGAATGTCACTTCTAATACGAGGGAGCCCCTGCAGTGGGCCTCAACGCCTGGTATCACCCCTTCAAAGGTGGTGTTACTTTGGCTGATTCTGGATGGGTCTATCCCCATCCTGGGGACAGTGTCCTGGTATATTAGATTGAGACTACTGCCGCCGGTCCTCCGTGCCGCGAGTGAGATGGTATCCGTCGATTATTGGGTCGAGCACCAAGGCAGCCGGTCCTCCGTGCCGCATACTAGTCGGGTAGTCCCTGTGATCAAAGGTGATCAGGCAGGCCGACCAGGGGTTAAGTTTGGGGGCGACGGGCTTTACAGCGTATGCGTCTCTGAGCGCGCGTTTGCGCCTTCTCTTGGGTATGTGAGTCGCGTAGATCATGTTTACTGTTTTTACCTCTGGTGGGAATTTTTTCTGTCCCCCAGTGTTCGGAGGCGAGGCTCATCCTCGTCTTCACTTGGTGTTTCCCTTCCCTTGTGTTCGTCATTTAACTTGCCGGCCTGCTTAAAGACCCAACATTCTCTGTGAGTGTGGTTCGCAGGTTTTTCGGGGGTGCCATGAATTTGGCACAGTCTGTCCAGGACTTTGTTCAGGCCGGACGGTCCCTCTTTGCTGCCTTTAAATGGCTTCTTTTGTTGACCGGGTCGAGAGCCCCTGAATCCGACGTTCACCGCTGTGTTGTCCGGACTTTCTTCCTTGTTTCGACGCTTGTTTTTATTGCGCCGTGGCTTCCCGTTGCCATCCCTTATTTCGGATGTGCCTGGGTCACTGGTGCTTCTACAGGCCAACCAGCTGTCTTGAACCACGCAAAAGCGGGTCATAAGGCTTGTTAAGGCTGCCAGTATTGTCCTCGGCTTTTCTTGGCCGAGGTGTCTGGCGAGCAACTCATCCCGGATACTGTGCTTAAAGGCTGCTAGGGCTTCGACATCCGGACAATCGACAATTTGATTCTTCTTAGTGAGGAATCTATTCCAAAGCTTGCGGGCGGACTCTCCGGGCTGTTGAATTATGCGACTTAAATCGTCAGCGTCCGAAGGTCGCACATAGGTTCCTTGAAAATTGGCCCTGAAAGCGTCCTGTAGTTCCTCCCAACTTCCAATTGAATTTTCAGGGAGGCTTTTCAACCAGTGCTGAGCTGGTCCCTTCAACTTGAGGGGAAGGTATTTGATGGCGTGGAGGTCGTCCCCACGAGCCATGTGGATATGAAGGATAAAATCCTCAATCCAGACCCCGGGGTCTGTCGTTCCGTCATATGCGTCTATGTTCACGGGTTTAAAACCCTGTGGAAATTTGTGGTCCAGTACCTCTTCCGTGAAGCACAGAGGGTGAGCATCCCCTCTGTATCTGGACATGTTGTGTCATGCTGTCGACTGTTGTTGTGTCCGGTGCTGATTCCGAACTGGTATTCGATCAGTCAGATCGTTTTGGTGACCATAATCCTGCACCGGAGCGTGTCCTCTAGATCCATAGATGGACCTCGTCGCGCCGGCCTTTTTGTCCAGGAGCTCACGTGAATCTTGTGCAGCGTCAGTAGCTGCTCTGTTGCGGTCATGAAGTGGTTGGTCCGGCCTACTGGTCGTATTGTTCTTCGACGGAATGGCCTCATCGTCGAATTATGGCAGCAGCTTGCGCTTCGGGTAGCTCTTGATCGTCGCCGTATGTTTCTTCAGTGTCTAGCACTTTTTTTCATCTGCGGTTGAGCGTTTCCTGCGCGGCCTTAATTCTTTGCTTCTGCTTCTTTAGACTTCTCGCAGTGGCCATAAGCCTTCTGTGGAGGTTATCTCGTTCCAAACATTTTTCCGGGATGATGAATGCATCGTCGTCCGGACTGTGCTCCTTTCCCGGGGCAGGTTGATGAGTTCGGCCGTCGGGATCGCTGTGATCGGGCGTCTGCTCCGGGCTGTGTTCGGCGTGACCTGGCTCGTCCTGCTCCATCTTGGGTCCATATGGTCGTTGTTGCCTTTGGAGTTGACTGGGGTGTCGATCTTTCTAGCGCTGTTATCGCTATTTTTACTGTGGCTGGACTTAGAGCGGCGTCTGCGCCGTCGTTTTGGCTTTTGTCTGGGGGTTTTATCCTCCGTTGTGTCTTTTTGGTCGCCATCGTCCTCCTTAGGCATGTCCACCATGTATATATCATATGATGAGGTGGTAGTCCAGCGCCCCGTGGGCGGCGGTTCCAAATCGTCCCCTGCGCTGACGTCCATACCGTTGGTGTCATCGGAGTCGAAGTCAAGCATGTCTGTTACGTTATGGACAGTGGCTATGAAGTGGGTGGTGGGTGGGCAACGAATTTCTTCGTCGCCTTCTTCCCCCTCGAGCCGGACATAGTTCGGCCAAGAGTCTCCTGACAAAGAGAGAGACCTTAATGAATTGAGCATGTCGCCTAAGGGCGAGTGCTGGAAGATATTTGCAGCGGTGAACTCCATTACCGGAGCCCAACCAGATTCGGCGGGCTCGGGGGCGCGCGGTCTGGAACCTACATCCGGACACAAGTCCGGTGGTCCGGTGGCATAGACTTCCTTGAGGAGGAGTCTGTGTTCGGCTCTACTGCCGATGAGTGAGCGGCCTCCGGGGCGGGGTCCATCCACCTGTCCTCGGACGACGCGATCTGCCCCGGATTTAGGTTCGGAGCTCTTGCAGGTGCGATATCCCGAGTATTGTCTGACAGCAGGTCCAAGCCGTGCTCGTCGTGACTGTTTGGCGCTCTTGGCGTAGGCCCAAATCCATCGAAGATCAAGTCTCCGCGGATATCATCCGTGTAGCTCAAGTTTCCGAACCTGACCTGATGGCCAGGGGCGTAGCCGTTGATATGCTCCAGATGGCCAAGTGAATTGGCCCGCAGTACGAGGCCGCCGAACACGAAGATTCGTCCGGGGAGAAAAGTCTCACCCTGGACCGCGTTGTTTTTGATGATTGAAGCAGCCATCGAGCCTTGCAGTGACGACACAGAGGAACTCTCAATGAAAGCACCAATGTCGGTGTCAAAACCGGCGGATCTCGGGTAGGGGGTCCCGATCTGTGCATCTAAGGCTAATGGTAACAGGAGGCAGGGGACACGATGTTTTACCCAGGTTGGAGCCCTCTCGATGGAGGTAAAACCCTACTTCCTGCTTGATTGATCTTGATGATATGAGTATTACAAGAGTTGATCTACCACGAGATCGTAGAGGCTAAACCCTAGAAGCTAGCCTATGATGATTATGATTGATTTTCTACGGACTAAACCCTCCGGTTTATATAGACACCGGAGGAGGCTAGGGTTACACAGAGTCGGTTACAAAGAAGGAGATCTAATATCCGAATCGCCAAGCTTGTCTTCCACGCAAAGGAGAGTCCCATCCAAACACGGGACGAAGTCTTGAGTCTTCTGTCTTCACGGTCCAACAGTTCGACCAATGCATATAGTCCGGTTGTCCGGATACCCCCTTATCCAGGACTCCCTCAGTAGCCCCTGAACCAGGCCTCAATGACGATGAGTCCGGCGCGCAGTTTGTCTTCGGCATTGCAAGGCGGGTTCCATCTCCGAATACTCCAAAGTAGATTGAGGTGTTAGAAATATACCCTAGAGGCAATAATAAAATGGTTATTATTATATTTCCTTGTTCATGATAATTGTCTATTGTTCATGCTATAATTGTATTAACTGGAAACCGTAATACATGTGTGAATACATAGACCACAACATGTCCCTAGTGAGCCTCTAGTTGACTAGCTCGTTGATCAATAGATGGTTATGGTTTCCTGACCATGGACATTGGATGTCATTGATAACGGGATCACATCATTAGGAGAATGATGTGATGGACAAGACCCAATCCTAAGCATAACACAAGATCGTGTAGTTCGTTTACTAAAAGCTTTTCTAATGTCAAGTATCATTTCCTTAGACCATGAGATTGTGCAACTCCTGGATACCGTAGGAATGCTTTGGGTGTGCCAAACGTCACAACGTAACTGGGTGGCTATAAAGGTGCACTACAGGTATCTCCGAAAGTGTCTGTTGGGTTGGCACAAATCGAGACTGGGATTTGTCACTCCGTATGACGAAGAGGTATCTCTAGGCCCACTCGGTAATGCATCATCATAATGAGCTCAATGTGACTAAGTAGTTAGTCACGGGATCATGCATTATGGAACGAGTAAAGTGACTTGCCGGTAACGAGATTGAACGAGGTATTGCAATACCGACGATCGAATCTTGGGTAAGTAACGTACAGATTGACAAAGGGAATTGCATACGGGATTGCTTGAATCCCCGACATCGTGGTTCATCCGATGAGATCATCGTGGATCATGCAGGAGCCAACATGGGTATCCAGATCCCGCTGTTGGTTATTGGCCGGAGAGGTGTCTCGGTCATGTGTGCATGGCTCCCGAACCCGTAGGGTCTACACACTTAAGGTTCGGTGACACTAGAGTTGTTATGTGAAATAGTATGTGGTTACCGGAGGTAGTTCGGAGTCCCGGATGTGATCCCGGACGTCACGAGGAGTTCCGGAATGGTCCGAAGGTGAAGATCGATATATTGGACAAAGGGTATTGGAGTCCGGAAGTGTTCCGGGGGTACCAGGCTATGGCCAGCATGACCGAAAGGTGTTTCGGGAGTTCCGGCAAGTGTTGCAGGGCCTCATGGGCCAAAGGGGAAGGGGCAAACCAGCACACTAAGGGGTGGTGCGCCCCCCACACCCTTTCCCACGTTATTTGGGGAGGTGGGGCGCCTCCACCTGGCTTGGGAGGCAATCCTCCACCTGCTTGGCTTGGGGGGCAAGTATCCCTAGGATTTTCCCTAGGGAGATCCAATCTGCTTGGCCGCCGCCCCCTAGGGGAAACCCTAGGGCGCCGCCCCCTCTCCCCTTGCCCCTGTATATAGTGGAGGGGTGGGAGGGCAGCCGTACCTCTTCCCTGGCGCAGCCCTCTCCCTCCTCCAACACCTCCTCCTCCTCCGTAGTGCTTGGCGAAGACCTGCCGGAGAACCACGAGCTCCATCGCCACCACGCCGTCGTGCTGCTGGAGTTTTCCCTCAACTTCTCCTCTCCCCTTGCTGGATCAAGAAGGAGGAGACGTCCCCGGGCTGTACGTGTGTTGAACGCGGAGGCGCCGTCCGTTCGGCGCTTAGATCGGATTCGACCGCGATCTGAATCGCTTCGTGTACGACTCCGCCGACCGCGTTCTTGCACCGCTTCCGCATCGCGATCTTCAAGGGTATGGAGATGCACTCCCCTCTCTCTCGTTGCTAGTTACTCCATAGATTGATCATGGTGATGCGTAGAAAATTTGAATTTCTGCTACGTTCCCCAACATGAGGATCGTGTCCGGCTCTGCGAGATGATTTCCGCACACCTTCGTAGAGAGCATAACGCTTTACAAATCTAATCTGCTGACAACAATTCTTTTACAGTGTGCCCTTACGCCGCGACCTGGTCCAATATGAACCGGTTTTTCTCGGCCTGCCCCGACATGTGTTGCGAGGCGGTTTTATTGGCACGCCTTGTCGAAGCAGAGATCGTGTTCCCCTTATTGCGGGATCCTCCATTAATACAGGAGCGGGCAACCCCACGACACCCGTTGGTATGACTCTATGTTTTTAGGCAAGTCCCAAGTGGTCACGCTGAGGACGCTTGATATTCACCCCCTTTATAGAGGGGTCGAGGCCTATCCCTCTTTCCTACCACACTTGCGTCTTTCCGCATCTCGAGTTCCAACACCCGAAGCCCAAGCTTAGGCACTTCGGATCTTCAATCATGTCCGGATCCAACCTTCAAGGCCGGTGGATGGCCTCCTCTGTAACGGAGGAGGACATTGCGAAGCTTAGGGAGGTCACATATCTGACCGCCGACATCAAGCATAGGCTTCCTGCTCCTGGGCAGGTCATCCCTACTCCCGAGCCCAATGAGACCGTCATATTTGTTTCTCACTTCCTCCGTGGCTTAGGCTTCACCCTTGATCCCTTCATGATAGGGCTCATGTTTTATTACGGGCTAGATTTTCATGATCTAGCTCCGGATTCCATCCTTCACATCTCGCCGTTCATCGTCGTGTGCGAAGCCTTCCTCCACTCCACCCCGCACTTCGGCTTATGGCTCAAGACCTTAAATGTAAAGCCGAAGGTGATTGAGGGGTGATAACCCACAAGTATAGGGGATCGCAACAGTTTTCGAGGGTAGAGTATTCAACCCAAATTTATTGATTCGACACAAGGGGAGCCAAAGAATATTCTCAAGTATTAGCAGCTGAGTTGTCAATTCAACCACACCTAGAAACTTAGTATCTGCAGCAAAGTGTTTAGTAGCAAAGTAATATGATAGTGGTGGTAATAGTAACAAAAGTAAAGACATCAAAAGTAATGTTTTTGGTATTTTTGTAGTGATTGTAACAGTAGCAACGGAAAAGTAAATAAGCGAGAACCAGTATATGGAAAACTCGTAGGCACCGGATTAGTGATGGATAATTATGCCGGATGCAGTTCGTCATGTAACAGTCATAACATAGGGTGACACAGAACTAGCTCCAATTCATCAATGTAATGTAGGCATGTATTCCGTATATGGTCATACGTGCTTATGGAAAAGAACTTGCATGACATCTTTTGTCCTACCCTCCCGTGGCAGCGGGGTCCTATTGGAAACTAAGGGATATTAAGGCCTCCTTTTAATAGAGAACCGGAACAAAGCATTAGCACATAGTGAATACATGAACTCCTCAAACTATGGTCATCACCGGGAGTGGTCCTGATTATTGTCACTTCGGGGTTGCCGGATCATAACACATAGTAGGTGACTATAGACTTGCAAGATAGGATCAAGAACTCACATATATTCATGAAAACATAATAGGTTCAGATCTGAAATCATGGCACTCGGGCCCTAGTGACAAGCATTAAGCATAGCAAACTCATAGCAACATCAATCTCAGAACATAGTTGATACTAGGGATCAAACCCTAACAAAACTAACTCGATTACATGATAAATCTCATCCAACCCATCACCGTCCAGCAAGCCTACGATGGAATTACTCACGCACGGCGGTGAGCATCATGAAATTGGTGATGGAGGATGGTTGATGATGACGACGACGACGAATCCCCCTCTCCGGAGCCCCGAACGGACTCCAGATCAGCCCTACCGAGAGAGATTAGGGCTTGTCGGCGGCTCCGTATCGTAAAACGCGATGATTTCTTCTCTATGATTTTTTTCTCCCCGAAAGCCAATATATGGAGTTGGAGTTGGCGCCGGGTGGTCTCCAGGGGGCCCACGAGGTAGGGGGGCGCGCCCAGGAGGGGGGCGCCCCCACCCTCGTGAACAGGGTGTGGGACCCCTAGTCTTCATCTTTGGTGAGGATTTTTTATTATTTATTCTAAGATATTCCGTGGAGTTTCAGGTCTTCCCGAGAACTTTTATTTTCTGCACATAAAACAACATCATGGCAATTCTGCTGAAAACATCGTCAGTCCTGGTTAGTTCCATTCAAATCATACAAGTTGGAGTCCAAAACAAGGGCAAAAGTGTTCGGAAAAGTAGATACGACGGAGACGTATCAAGGGGCGACACGCAGAGTGCGGAGGCGCTGTAATAAGCAGAAACGCCGATGCCCCATCGCCAGAGGGCTTCTTCTCGGAGGTGTCCGATTTATGGCAGCGGAGGTGGTTTTATGTCACGGCTCCTAGAGGCACAAAGTGGGTGGATGCCCCCAACTTCCGGTCGGGCCCTCCGCCTCAACTCGCGTCATGGGACAACGTGGGACTGGATTAGGGGCATGCTAATGACGTACCAACATTGCAGAGCCGCATTCGGGAGCTTCTTGAGAGGGACATTAGTCTTGCCAGCGTAATTCAGGTAATGCTAGTCTGACGGATCCTGCCGTGCAAACGTCGGCCTCTCTGGATGTGGGAGTTCAACCCAGAAGGTCCGTGGACTATTCAGCACTTCTTCGGCATGACGCTCGAAGGGATGTGTAAGTTGTTCTTCGGACCACAACTAAAGTGTCCGGACACCATCGAGGATGCGGGCCTGAGCTGCAACCGCCCAGATACCCAAGTAAGTAACCCAGAAACCAAACACTTTGTTTATATTTATCATAATATTATTCTGAAAACTGTCCGCGGCCAGGAATGGCTCAGCAAGGCGGAGAGAATCAGGTGTCCGGCACCACTTCCCGAAGGCTCACCTAGTCGTGCCATAGCCAGGATGCTTAGTCGTGTGCTAAGTCAAGTGCCCTCAGGGAAAGATGAAGGGAAGAACAGAGAAGCAGAGCTTCATACATTGCACATCCAAACCAGGGGAATTACTACCTCCGCAAAGGTGGATAGTCGGGGAGGGGAATCTGCGGTCTCCTCCCCCCGCGGGAAGAAAAGGGCCGCCTCCGAAGACTTGGAGACGGAGGTGCCTAGACAAGGGAAGAAAACTTCACCAGGGGGCCCTGCCCCGAAGGGCGTCCTCACCGTGCCATGCCCGCAAACGGGCCATCCCTCAGCTGAGCTGTAAGTTAATCGTAAATACAAAGCTACTGCTTCCTCCTCTGAGAACAATAACCAGGATCCATTCTTTGCAGTTCGGCTAGCAGCTCTTCTCGACAGAGTTCGTCTTCGGGGGATCTTCTTCCGGAGATGATGGAGAGTGAAACCCCACCTGCCTCTCCGCCTCATGGGGCGGGCGACCCCGAGGTGTCGTCATGGAGGAATCCAGATTTGCCGAGGCCAGAAGCTAATACTTCAGCCGCCCTGAGCCCGGAGCGTTCGGCTCCCACGGTGAGCGATAAGAAGGGTCCAGCACAGTTTTGCGACCGGCCGGACACGCTGACGGGCCTTCTGGAGCAAGCTGCTCTCTCGGAGGATCACTGTTCATTAATGAGCACGGTGCTTGAGAAGATTTCATCCGCCACAAGCGGGTTGAACGAAGCTTTTACGAGCCTGCTCAAAGGCTTTGAGGTATGTAATAAAATTCATAATTTTTGGTTGTGGCGCACGCTCTAGGTGTGCTCCGTATAGATAGTAGCCCCTGAGACTCTGGTTGCCAGCCCTAGGCAGCAAACGGAGGATCACATTGTTAAGTAATGATCACACTAAATTCATGCGCAGGTGGCTAAGGGTCCGGCAGCCGACCGAACCGTTGAAGTCGCCGAACTGAGGTGAAATATTGAAGTTGTAGATGTCGACACCACCCTTGTGAACGAGCGGCTTAACGAGTCACAGAGTATGTGCTCTGTTTTCCTTGTTTTTATCAGAAATATTAAGAGGAGCATAATGTTAATATGATATGCTTTGACTGCAGGCGGAGCTGCTGTCGTGGAGGCCCTGAGGGCGGAGCTTGCCCTAGCCAAGGAACAAGCCCGGGCTAGCAATGTGGCTGCCCTAAAGGCGGCCAAAGAGTTGAGAGCCGAACAGGCTGCTCATCGTCGAAGTGAAGATAAAATAGCCGAGATGGCTGTGGAGCTGAAAAACACCGCCAGCCGGTATGAGATCCTTGAGAAAGAGAATCAGGGGAAGTCTGTTGACCTGAAGAAGGCCCTTGATGCGGCCAAGGAGACGCGTTTCGAAATTAGGGATGCGCGGGAGGAGCTTCGACAGGCCGGAGAAATCACGGCTGGAAACCCCTATTTGTGGCAGATGAAGTTTTTAGATCCAAAGTACGCTCCTATGGATCCGCGCTGGAGCCCTGCAGACGCGTAGGCGGATCTGACGAAGAGTACGGCTGATGCGGCCAAGTTTTTCGAGGATCAAAAAGATAATGAAGTGGAAAGGCTGTTCTGGTCGCAATTCAGTGCTTCGACGCGCCCGCTGCCGTTGAGTGAAAGGATGGCTGCTATGGCCGAGCTCCATAGGTTGTCCGGTCTTGCAATGAGGTCTGTAATAGACCATCTATGGCCGAAGGGGCCGAAGCCGGACAGTTATTTTGGTTTAGTGCAACAATTCCTTCGTGCCGTATCATGAATCGATGCCATGAAGAGGTCGGCGTGCATAGAGGGTGCACGGATGTCTCTTGCCCGTGTTAAAGCATATTGGATAGATATGGAGGCCACCATCATTGCAACCCAGAATCCGACGGGAAGCTAGGATCCAGCTGAGCACTACTTGGAGCAGGTAACAGAAGGTGCTTGTTTAATAGAGGCTCAATGCTCGAAGAGTGTCATGTTTGAGTGACAAATCGTTCCATTGTAAAAACAATTGTCTTTTAATTATAGATTCTATGTTTATACTTTCGCCCGAAAGTGTTATTGTGCCTCCTGTGCGGCCGTATGATGTATATATATATCCTGAAAGTTAGCAGTCGTTGGCTTCAGCCCCCCCGCATACAATGCGGTGGTGTTCGCAAAAGGATGCATAATCACACTTGATCCAACGTCTTGGTCCGTTAAGGAGGCCATCGAGCCTTGCAGCGACGACACAGAGGAACTCTCAATGAAAGCACCAATGTCGGTGTCAAAACCAGCGGATCTCGGGTAGGGGGTCAAGATCTGTGCGTCTAAGGCTAATGGTAACAGGAGGCAGGGGACACGATGTTTTACCCAGGTTTGGGCCCTCTCGATGGAGGTAAAACGCTACTTCCTGCTTGATTGATCTTGATGATATGAGTATTACAAGAGTTGATCTACCACGAGATCGTAGAGGCTAAACCCTAGAAGCTAGCCTATGATGCTTATGATTGATTTTCTACGGACTAAATCCTCCGGTTTATATAGACAACGGAGGAGGCTAGGGTTACACAGAGTCGGTTACAAAGAAGGAGATCTAATATCCGAAACGCCAAGCTTGTCTTCCACGCAAAGGAAAGTCTCATCCGGACACGGGACGAAGTCTTGAGTCTTGTATCTTCACGGTCCAACAGTCCGGCCAATGCATATAGTCCGGCTGTCCGGATACCCCCTTATCCATGACTCTCTCAGTAGCGTCGCCGTGCTGATGTAATTCCTGGTTATATCGGAACCCTTGTATCCCTGAGTATTTGTGATAAAGAAAAGAGCTGATTTGTTCTATGCCAGCAGTGCCGTATACCAGAAGACTTGTCTCTGGTCTGGAATACGGGGCGTTTCGGTTTCCTTTGAGCCGGGGTGCCACAGTAGCGATCAAACTCAAACCGTTGATGCATCTTCATGTTATTCCTGGGTGATCGTAGGGTGCCTTTTTTTTGTTTTCTACTTTGTTTCCCAATAGTTACCGCTGCCATATGGAAACAGGGTGGCGGCAGCAAAACAGTCAAGGACAAGGGGGAGTGCGGCGCGACTCACAGAGGAAGATGGACATCAAATACATCAGTAGTTCAGTACACGTAGTCTAGAACTTTCTTTTAACACAAAAAGAATATAAGTTAGGATGGACATGAGAGGGAAAAAAAGTAGTGTACAATGTCTTCTAAAGTACTTCCTCCATCCCAAAATAAGTGACTCAACTTTACACTAACTTTGTACTAAAGTTAGTACAAAGTTGACTCACTTATTCTGAGACGGAGGGAGTATTAATCTATTCAATAATAATATTGCTACATGTGGTTTTGATGAAGTATCACAGTAGAGTCAGACGAGTAGCGTTAGCTGGTTGCTAGCATCATCAGGTTCATGTAGCCCCTGCACTGTCCTAGTCAGATCACTGTGCTAGCTTTATGTGTGTGAGTAAGTGAAGAATGGTAATGCTAAGCACCGTGTGGGTGACAGTCCAAGAAGAATGGTACCGGCTGCTTCCATTTAAAAGTACAATTGCTAACTACTCCCTCCGTATCAAAGTATAAGATGTTTTCTAAAATCTTCAAAGTGCACCGTTCGATCGCGCCCCTGATCGTCCCAAAAGTCACATGCGCTACCCAAAAAACACCTGATGGGGGTCCACCCTGGCAAATCCCAACACAACCATCACTCCAACCCACCCGCCAGCCATACACACACCGGAGGCGCGGACGCGCGTGTCCACTACTTCCTCGGGTCCGGCGACCACTGTTAACCGGCCACCGGAGTGCACCGCCGAGCACGCACGCGAGCACAGTCTCAGCAGGATACGGCTGGGAGAGTAGTGGCGTGCCCAATCCGAACATTGACGAGCAGCGCCGCGCCGTCACGCACCCAGGCCTCCATGCAGGCCGACGAGCAGTGCCTTGACCCTGCCGAAGGCGATGAGTAGCTGCCCTGGGCGGGATCTGTGTCTGCGAGTTGAAATGGCCGTCGCGTCACCGCGTGCCCAGACCAAGCTACTGCTGCTGCGGGCGGGATCGAGCTACGAGTTGAAGTCGCCGTGCACGGCTGCTGCTACTTCTTCGCATGATTCGGCTGGATCTGGCTGCTGCTGCCGCCGCTCTTGATTTGGTGCTTCCGTTGATTTTCATTTCAGGTCTGCAGCTGATTTGCTGCATCTCGCTTTGCAGCCGATTTGATGCTCTACAGTTACTGTACTAGTGGATTCAACACGATTTGGTGCTCTGTAATTTCTGAGCATGTGCAGTACAAGTGCATGGTTCCAATTTAAGTGCTCAGAACATGCTAGCCCCCCTTTTGTAATTCATCTACAAGTTTTCAGAAAATTCAGACTTTTATTGTTCTATCTTATGAAGAAACTACGTAGTCGCATATACGTGACCGTGGAGTTGCACATTCTCATCAACATAGTCGCACATGCATGGTCGCGGGGTTACACACTCTCGCTCGCATAGTCACACATGTATGGCCGCGGGGTTGCACACTCTCGCCCACATAGTCGCACACGCACGACTGTGGGATGTGCTCACGTATAACCGCGGAGTTGCACACTCTTGTCGGCATTGTGAAGATAGTGTGTAATTCACCAACCGTAACAAGTCAATTGAAGCCTATTCACTCTAAAACATGTTAGGTTGCTTAGAGAATTGGGATCTGGGTGTAAGTTAATCTATTGTTTACTATTTTTTGTTGACATCGATAGTAGTTGTAGTTACACACATAGTAGTCCTAGTTGGCACATGCATGATCACAAAGTTGCACAATCTGGTCCGCATAGTCGCATATGAATTGTCGTGGGAGGTGCTCACGCCCCGTCACGAAGTTGCACACTTTCGTCGGCGCAGTCGCACATGCATGGCAACAGAGTTGCACAATCTGGTCCACATAGTCGCACATGAATTATTGTGGGAGGTTCTCACGCTGGCCGCGGAGCTGCACACTCTCACCGGCATAGCCGCATACACATGGACACAGAGTTGCACAATCTCGTTCGCATAGTTGCACATGAATTATCGTGGGAGGTGCTCACGCATGGCCGCGAAGTTGCACACTTTTGTCGGCATAGTCACATATGCATGACCATAGAGTTCCACGATCTCATCTGCATAGTCGCACATGAATTGTCGTGGGAGGTGCTCACGCCCGGCCATGGAGTTGCACACTCTCGTCGGTATAGTTGCACATGCATGGCCACAGAGTTGCACAATCTCGTTCGCATAATCGCACATAAGTTGTCGTGGGAGGTGATCACGCATAGTCATGGAGTTGCACACTCTCGTCGGCGCAGTCGCACATGTATTTTAATTTTTGAAGTTTTTATCATTTTCTTTTGGTTTCTTTTAAAACAGAAAAGGCGATATGCGGGGGGTAGAATTTGAAAATTGCCCTATAGTGCCGTTTGTGTCTCCAACCGGGACTAAACGTTATTAGACCCCTTTTGTCCCGGTTTGTGGCACAAACCGGCACCATAGATTAGACCTTTAGTCCCAGTTCGTGTCACAAACCGGGACTAAAGGAGCTCGTGGAGCCCCAGCCTGACCCCAGCCTGCCACCATCCCTTTAGTACCGGTTCGAGCCATGCACCGGTACTAAAGGTTCAACACGAACCGGGACTAATGCATAGCCGTTCGAACCGGGACTAATGGTGCCATTAATGCCAATTCATTTATAAACCGGGACTAAAGAGCTAAACATTAGGTTGTTTTTCTACTAGTGCTTGTGTGCATAGTCGCTCATGCGTGGCCGTGGAGTTGGGACATTCTTATAGGATAGTCCCTCCAATGCGGTTGTGGGGCTGCACACGCGCGGCGACTACCAGGTAGTTGGACAGGGCACCGGGACAGCAGATGAAATTGCAATTTTTCACTGTTAGAGAGTAGGGTGGTGCCACTATTGAAAACTGCATGGCTTGGGCAACAAACAAAGTTGCAAATTCCTATCAGGTAGTTGCACATCGACTAGTCAGTTGCACAAAGGCGGGACAAAATTGCAAAAAAAAGTTTGTCAAAACATATCCATGCGGGATCTAGTTTCGAAGAGCACATCGCGATGATTTCAGCAGTGAAAGTGGATCTTAATTTCGATGTTTGGTTCAAAAAATATGGCTTTTTTAAGAAACAAAAATTGAAAAGCAAACTAGGTTGTCAACTTCCTTTTGTGTACTTTCCTTTTCCACCGGCCGCTCCGAAGCTCTACTTGGCGTTTGAGCGCCCACTGGACGGGTCCAAGATGTTTTTACATGATAGTTTAGCCAACAAAACATCACATATTTTGATACGAAAGTAGTAGTATAGCACAGAGATCATTTCAAGCATAAACATAAGGATAAATGGTTCTCAAATACAGGGCAGTAGCACCCTGATCACGTGATGATTCAGTTGTCCCTACTATTAAAATCTACTATTAAAGGCGAATGGGTGCATCATTGTATATATCTAGATCTGAAAACACGCATAATCATATGCCTGCCAACGTCACATGTAAAATGCATAATCTTAAACCTGTATAAGCGATGGCATGCTCCAGCAAATTCTATTATACAACATCCTGAAAGCACAGTATAGAAAATCTGATAGAGTATGCCTCGACCCATCCACAAGAACACAAAGTCAGCACTGTTCCCCACCTGGCTCATCTGCAACCGAGCAATCTGACACCCTCAACTCAGCAAACATCTCACTTGCTAAACAATCTGGACTGCAGATCACTAATTACATAACATTCTCACTAATCCACAATGAGATATGACAAAAACAGTTAGAACTGCTATTCAGGAAATGCATGCAGCTCCCTGTTCTTCTTGATGACGCCCTTGTCGCTGGCCATCCAAAAGCTTCCTCATACCCTCCTTCACATGGCCCTGGTTCAAGGAAACATAGGAAGGATTCAGCATCAGAATATTTTATTATCATTGGTCACTCAAATGTTATGTGTGTAAATCAAAGAATCAACTTTGATCCATCAACATAGTTTCTTTTATCGAAAGCTCCAGCTAGTACAGCTTAAATGTCCTCATATTGGAGACTAGCATGTCTTCATTTCATAGTTGCATTCCATTATAAAAACTGATCATACAAGAAGAAATGCGTGCCTGATGAAAACTTCCATGGTTCATGCACAAGCTCAGTCATGTAAAATGGACAATCCACTTGTGTTCAAGAAAAAATCTGATCCACTAAGCAACATTCTTTTTAAAAAACAAGTATTAACAAACTCAAGCATAAGTTTAAGAAAACAAATGATATTGTGCATAAGTATATGAAAAGAAAATTGCATATACATAACTTCAGCAAAAGCAATCTCATAAGCTTGGGGTTCACAGCTCAAAGGTAGGCAGTGAAAAATTACCCAAATTTAAGAAACAGTAAGCTAAAAATCCAGGTTTTGTAATAATATTAAAGGACAATGAAGTGGTCAACATGGTAACAAGGCTAGACACTTTCAGCTCTTATACACGTTTTATAGTTTTGTAGGTATTAAACACCATGTAATATTAGTCCACTAAATTGGTTACACAAGTGATTGCAAGACATCTTAAGGAAAGTAGTATTATCTAGTCACTTAACAAGTACTCCTTCCGTAAAGAAATATAAGAGCGTTTAGATCACTGATCTAAACACTCTTATATTTCTTTACGGAGGGAGTAATATACTATACTGTTAAAAAGCCTAAAGAATCAATCTTATTATACTAATTAACACAATCCCATGGTTATACAAAACAGTGCAATGAATCATGCATATAGCGAAACTATGTAACCTCAACAAAAGCAATATACAAATCATCTAAAGGACAAAAGGCAAACCTTGCAAGGTTGTTAGTGAGAGCAGGGAATATGGGCGGCCAAATCATTGTAAGAGGATGGATATCACCCAAATCCAGTTCTTCTTCTGCCATATCATACACTTTACGCAACTGCCTACACTTGACATCTAAGTGAAGTGCGCATCGGCCCATCTCCAAGAACACAAACTCAGCATAGGACCCCACATGGTTTATCCAGAGAGGAGCAGTGGGCTCATCCTCAACCTCGCAACCTGGAATCCTCAAATTAGCAACCATGTCACGCAAAGAAATGGTTTCCACCAGCAACTAGTTGTCCCCCTTGTGGAGCCAGATGTCAAGCTGAAGATTCTTAGCATGGATGAGATACACATCAGAAGCATCATCAGACGGTGCTAACATGGTATCTCTATCGCCATACTCCACCCCATGTGGGAGCTGAACCGTGGAGATGCTTGAGGTAGTCAAATCAAAGAAATCAATGCTGTTATGTGTGCTCGCTATGTAGATTTTATTGTTGGCGAGCACAGCTTTTGGTTCCCATTCCGGATCAAGAAGTTGGTCTCTGTCGAAGGTAAGACACGTGCGCCACACACCATCACCATGTCGCAACATATTTACGTGCACCGTATATTTTGTTCTCTGCATGTTAACCACAAGCAACACATGAAAGTAGGACACATCGTCGGCTTCTTCCACCAAGAGGAGATCATTCATACTATAGTAATAGTCGTCCTGGATTTGGATGTGTGGTAATGGTGGGATGACAGTCAGGCCTCTCTTAGGACATAATGGACTGTGCACTCGACTTGTGAAGTTGTTGTCGTTGACCAGGTTGTACAAGCTGACGAGGAATCTGCCTTTCCGGGAGCAGCGGAAGTTGGCCGGGGCGCCATGGTAGAAGCCCCAACCGTAGCTCTGCATAGTGCGGATGACGGTGGAAAGCTCTGGGGGCTGAGGTAGCATCGGGATGAAGCGAATAGAAGCCATGTTATAATCCTTCCTGTTCTCGATGTAGAAGCCGAGGAGGCGGGGCGGGTGGCGCTCGTGGAAAAGGCGGAGGAAGGCGGGTTCAGAGGTATGCTGGTACCAGCGCTTGCAAACGAGGGCGGCATGGACGAGGGTGGTGGGGAAGCCGACGCGGATGATGATCTCCCTGAGGAGGTTGTCGTCGTCGAGCACCTTGGATACCTTTTCAGCACATGCAGACATCACATAAGAATCATTCTTGGAGACCAACAAATGTTGATAACCTTCTCCAAACGTCCATGATGAGAAGTACTAACAAACAATCAAGAATAATGGCACGAACCTTGCTGGCGTGGTCAGTTTCTAGCATTGTATCAACACGAAATTGCTGAACCTCCTTCAGCTCCCAAGGTTTCGCTTTATCAGACTTTTCTTCTGAAATTCTTCGCTTTTTATCTACGCTTACAAATGCTGGATCACTGCCATTCTATCATCATCATGATAAAGTTAGATGATGCTTATATTGTTGTTGATAAGGTAAGCATGGAGGCATTAGAACATATGAAACTTGTCAAAGTATTTTTTTTCTTCTGGATCAGCATACCACTTGAGATGGCTTTGCAGGATATTTTGTGTCTAAGTGATCAGTTTGGCCAATGTTAGGAGAGATGCCCGCGACAATAGGAGGACCTGAGACCTATTAATTTAAATTATTCAGTGTTAGAAACTTTCTCAAAACTATACCCGCAACCTGTCCTGACAATAGAAGGCCAAAAAATATGTGCTTGCCTTCATCTCAGAAGCTTCATATGGCGATCTGAATACTTCGGAAGGCACATTACCAAAAGCCGGTAAAGATCTGAGCCCATCAGTATTTGCAAGTATCTTAAAACCACAATCTACTGTATTAACAGCAAGAAGATTGCCTTCTTTATTAAACCTTAACCATGGAAAGCTCTGTTAAAATGTACAGGAGGTTAGATTACCAAACGGAGAAAAAAGGTTGAAAAATAAAATAGGGAACATAAACTCACTGGCAAGCCTCCACCAGCTTCAATGCAGGTAAGCATCTTGGTGTTATCGGCATCCCAAAACATAATTTTGTTATCTTCGCCAGCAGCTAAAATGTGATTCCGAGCTGTATCAAACTGCACGACACCCTGCACTACACCAGATGGTTTTTTACGGAATCCAGAATATGACCTCTCGACAGATCCTTCAATTTGGTTCCACTCAACCAAATGTGTGTCACCCTCTTTGCTTGTTCCGCAAGAGAACAACCTTCAAATCGACAACAAGTAAATATTACATCAATGATAACTCGAAACACTTCTAGCGAGCAAAATAACACATCTATGTTTACCTAGTTCCATCGGCACTATTGAGAATTGCACCACACCATTTTCCTGGAACATCAAAGTCCAGCTTAGTTCCCAGATACTCATAAAGCCAGGTCTTCATTTTCCCATCAAGGGAAATTGAGAAAATAAACTGCAGGGTACACAATAAAATTATGTATCAGTACACCAGATAAAGGCTGATGTGCTTGAAAAAACTATGCATTCATAAATCTCTCTCAGAGCACAAAATACAAGCATCGTCCTCATGATGGCTCATACTGCCTCACTCCGATTATAATTGAGTAAACTTTTGAAGCATGCACTAAGGAGCAACCATCTATATCCGTTGCATTCTGAGATCTTAATGCGTAAATATTGTGTTCAGAAGACACACACCTTAACCTGGTCTATGTGATGGGGGCAAATAGAATATACAGGTGCCTCATGCCCTTCAAACGAATATATTTTCTGCCCATGCATGTCCCAGACCTATAAAATGGGAAGGAAGTTACAGCAGACCAGGCTGGGCGAAAAGGAAATAGATGATAACCATTTAAGTCATGTTAGATACCTTTATCAGCTTGTCATCTCCGCAAGTGACAACATAAAGTTGCTTACATGCAGTGGCGGAGCTACAACAAATAAGATGGGCGGGCCAAAAAAATTATTGACTCTAAACCATACAATTAAGTAGGCATTAGTAAGTGTGCTAGGGGAGTCGACGGTGTTGGATGGATGCATGCGAAGGAGACATGCACTGCTACTTTGGTTTGGTCTGCTACTGGATTGGTTACATGTACAAAATTCTTATTTCCCTCCGGAGCTGGGCGGGGCATGGCCTGGTTTTGCCCTCACATAGCTCCGCCAGTGCTTACGTGACCGAGAGAAAACTATGTCATTAACTCTTCCAGAATGAGCCTCAATCTGACATGGAGAACGAATGGGTTAGTAACAACAGTCATTTTATCCTTTTCTAAAAAACAACAGTCATTTTATATAATGACATGTAACATCTATATAATTGAAGTTCAAAGGCAATTAGAAGAACAAACCTCTACAAATTGATATGTTTCATTTGGATGCCGGTATGCATGCAGATGGATCAAATGCTTTGTAAACGCAACACCTAAAAGCCAAAAAAAAAAACTATGCTTAAACAACAATGGAGCACAATATGAACAACTTATGAATGCAATATAGAGTTGCTGGGTGAAGACTGAAATATTAACACTAACCAATCAAGTCTCCATCAGGGCTCCATGTAACTTGATTAACGGCCATGGAAGAGTCTTTAGCCATGACACCCTTCTCTCATACGAGATAAAACAATGAGCACATATATAATATCAGAACATGTAGGTTTGCAAACAAAGTACATGACTACAAGTAAAAGAAAAGAGGAGCAGATTACATACAGAAGTTTAACTTGTGCTCAGTTACCTGAAATTGTGTTGAACATGCTTGCATGTCCCAAATTTCGAAGGGCTTTGTGACCAGCCTCTCACGCATACTGATCTCCCATAGTGTAAATTCACCATTAGCAGATCCAACTATTTGAGCAGTAAACATGACAAGAAAATCAATAAGGTGTTGAATCCGAACATTCACCCAAATCACATGAAATACCTTTTGTACTTGCAAAGTTGCAGCTGCATTTATTTTTTCTGATATAGTAAATTAGCAACCTTGATCATACCTAGTAGTAGCGTATGACGAGAAGGATGAAAGTCCATGCTAGTTACATTAGATCCCTGTGATAGCGTGCAAGCTACTTTCATAGGAAGGTCATCCAATGACCGTGAAGGTTGAGGAATATGTCCGGTGGGACTCAGTTTCTCCATCAGATGATCCGATTCTGCAATTTGATAGTCTATTATAGTTGGGCATTTTCATCAGCGAAACCGATTGATAAATAATGCAATATAACTATATGAGTATAGAACTGAGGTCACAAATCACATTGACACATATTAGGCTCCCTTTGGTTCATAGGATAGAAAAAATGCAGGAATAGGAAAACACAGGAATAAAATAGGAATCCAGTGGAGAACAGAGGAGTGAAAAACACATGAATTATTCCAAGTTGGTCATTAGGTTTGCAGTAAAGGTAAAAAATTAACGAGTCTAACTAAAGTGAATAAATTGGCTTAACAAATTTGTGTATCGATAGACAAACTTGCCTAACAACATAATAAGAACACGTCTTATTTTCTCAATAAATGGACCCATCTAATTCATGTTAACCATAAATGGAAGTGGATTGAACCGAAAGAACCAACTCATGAACCCTTTGACGAAAAAAGAAAAATAACATAAAATAAAATAAAGAACTCGTTTAGGCACCCAGACAAACAGTCAAACTAGTGCACAAGCTGGTTGTCCAAATGAGCCTCCTGTAATCGCGGTGTGGAGAAGCCTTTGTATTTGTAACCATCTGTTGGTGTTTGGAATGGCTTCTAGCAACTGAGATATTGTAATTGGTACATGGTGTATATAAAGTCTCAAAAACGCCCATAACATCAACAAAGCGAAGGCATAATGCTCTTGCATATATCCACACAACGATACATCAGCGAAGAGATAGCCAAAATTCATTTTGGCACTGCAGTCTAAAGAAAATTTTGTAACCACGGCTCTTGCATATGACTCAACCTGGGATTGGGGCGGGTTCGCGTGGGTCCAAATGGTTGTTTTTTTGTGTGGTTCTCTAATGGCAAGGGTTCAAACGGGTTCAGCTAGAAAGTCATCTGGACTGGAGAGGGTTCAGTAGATTACTGACTACGTTGCGTAGATACTTTAGGAAGCACACATATCCAGCCAGATACTGCCCCGATACGTGTCCTGTAAGTATCCTTCAATTTATTGATTTGAAAAAAAGAAACAAATGTTTGATATGTGTGGGCATACTGGTGCCATACATTTTGGATACTGATATGCGTGTGAGTGCGATGTGAGAATTATGAATGTGATTACCTTGTTTGTTAAGCAATTTTATTGATACATCATCCATCGAAGGAAAATGAATGAATCATTGAATGAAGAACTACAATATTTTTTGAACACACCATTGGTTACATTGTAAGCATGATGTATCTAACCATTTCATTTGTTATTAGTATTTACTGCTGTACTAAATTACTACGTTTTGAAATCATGTTTCCATTTGGAAGGTCAGATGATCTAAAGGAAACCTGGAATATTTGCTGGAAGACTTCATCAATTCAACAAAAAGGTACGCTTCCTATCAAAACTCCTTATTGTTATAATTTTTAATAATTAAAATCTATATACAAACTTATCCCTGTGTCCTAGTTTTTTTTAAAAAAAATTGATGTATCGGGTGTGTCCGTTTATCACATATCCGATACGTATCCAAGTATCCAGGCAACATAGATTAACGATCTGGTGTGCTGCGGCCTGATCCCAAACCACACATGTGGAGATACTAAAGCTCCATTTGAGGTCATCTTGTATCAGCCTGCCGATACTATGCTAAAATGACAAGTAGTGTGATGTTGCTACCATGCTGAAATGCATTCTTTCACTTTGTATGGTGCTGCTATCTTGTACGGGTAACTAGTGATTCTGTTGTACCTAGGAAAATAATGAAATTGCTGCTGGATTAAATTCTGATGCGCCCCATCATGTGCTATTAGTTTCATGAGTTTTTAACCATGTTTTTTTTCTTCTAACCACCTTAAGAGACTTCCTTCCTTGCTGGCACATGTTGGAATGCTGATATGTGTAGGAATAAAAGATAATTCTGTTTTCCATGTCAAGAAATAATTGTTCTTCTATGCTGAACATTTATTTTCAGCAGGTTTGTTGATTGTCAACAGTTCTATGCTTACCATCATGTAGTACTATTTGATTGTGGGCATGGCTAATTTGAAGATACCTTTCGCCGTCACCGTCACTCTCTACTGCAGTGCCTTAAATCAGATTTTTATTATCGCTATATTTTGTATTATTAATGCATGGAGATACTCCAGAACACTTTCATTATATTTTTCCTTTTGTTGTGAAAATATTGTGCTGCATTGGGAAATACCATGTGTCCATGTGAGGAAAATTTAGTATATTGCACCTTATTTTAGATTCTTTTTTTATGCGCCGTACTGTACTCAGTGAAAGGTATCTTCTATGCCGAACATTTATTTTCGGCAGGTTTGTCGATTGTTAACAGATCTATGCTTACCATCATGTACTACTATTGGTTGTGGGCATGGCTAATTTGAAGATACCTTTCGCCGTCGCGGTCACTCTCTATTGCAGTGCCTTAAATCAGATTTTTATTATCACCATATTTTGTATTATTAACACATGGAGATGCTCCAGAACACTTTCATTATATTATATTTTTCCTTTTGTCGTGAAAATATTGTGCTGCATCGGGAAATACCATGTGAGGAAAATTTAGTATATTGCACCTTATTTTAGATTCTTTTTTTATCCGCCGTACTGCACTCAGTGAAGGTTTCATGTAGAATTATATGGAAGGGAAATGTCCATTGTATGGACACCCATACTCATGACTCAGTTATGGAAATTATCATATGAGTCAGTTAGCTGACCAGTGTCAGTCTGAGCTCTACTGTTTGGCGGGAGTCGTGTATACAGCTTTTCTGGGCATCCAAGGTTTCTAAATGGAGAATAGATTGAGTTGAAATCACAAATGTGAAATGGATTAGGCGGCTTGGAGCCTAGACGCTTATCAGTGGATTGAGTTGGTATAGTATGGGAGTGAGATGATTTTACATGGGTGTGGTTTGGCTTCGGTGCAGTGCAGGCTTGTCCCCATTCCCAGGCTGACATACAATGAAATTTAGATGATATATTTTTCTAAAAGAAGCACAAGCATGCCGATCATATGTACATAGGAGAAAGGGTGAAGAGACCCATACACAGCAGACTTGATGTATAAATTGATGATCCCATTGCAGCTATGGAAGCTTCAGGGAAAACCAAGGGAGCGGGGAAGGGTGGAGCAACTCGCAGGCAGCCTTCATGCAAGGTGTGCTCTGATCTTTGTCGTGTGGGAAGGTGGGACAACGACGGCTAGGGAGCCCCTCGTCTTGCTGCCCATGTATCTCCAGAGGTGGTAGTCGTCCAGCGCGATGTGTCACGGCTTTGGGTCATGCTTGACCTTGTATCAAACCCATCCTAGCCTTTTATTCGTGTTTGCTCGCTTTAGTACCTTTTCAGACTTTGCCGGACCTGTAAGGGCCTCAGTTTAAGACCGGACATGTGCCTCCGCTCTAAAAGAAAACCATCCACCTTCTACAATGGTGGCATGAAGCCAAAAAGAAAACGACTACTCCCGGTAAGCCCACCTGAACAACCTATATAGGGAAGAACAGCTAGAATGGTGACAAGTCGGCCCTAAACAACCTGTTAGCTACTCCCTCCGTCCGAAAATACTTGTCATCAAATGGATAAAAAGGGATGTATCTAGAACTAAAATACGTCTAGATACATCTCCTTTTATTCGTTTTGATGACAAGTATTTCCGGATGGAGGGAGTAGTTGCCAGTTGACACACCCTCCCCTCGTGCTCGTGGTAGACTCTCCTCAAGACAGCAGCAATGGACGAAGATGCATTGTCGAAGACGATATCATTTCTATGCTTCCATACTTACTAACAGAGATGGTGTGAAGATCCTTCCTCTCTCCTGGAACGACGAAGCGGACCAAGGAAGCAGGCAATCCATCCCCAGCGCGCGGAGCCCAATCCTCGCGGCCCCAAGCGGTCAAAACCGGATGCCGATTGCCGAATTGCGCGCGTGAAAACGAAAGCCACCGGCCGATGATCGATGGTCTCCGGGGCCTGAGAAGTGAGAACAGAGTGGAACCTGCGCCGCAGCGGCGCTCGACTGTCCCACACAATCTTCGCTGCCAGATCGTGATCTCTTCGGAAGAATCGGCTCGCGTACGCAGAACGGAGATGAGAAATTATGAGGCGGGAAACTGAGAAGGGAATCGTGAAAAGAAAATAAAATAAAAGAAAAAGGCGACCGGTTGCTGGAGGAGAGACCTTGGTCGGCGACCAGCGCCTGGGCGGGAGTGAGGAGAGCCGGTGACCCGGTGTAGAGTAGAGGGATCGGAGGTAGGGTCAAGAGATGGCCAGAAAAGAGAAGAAATCAGTAGGTAGGAGATGGGGAGATGGAGAGGAAGGGGTGGACTCACCTCGAATCATGCGTGGCCGCCAGGTCGGAGACGGGGCGGGTCGAAGTCGCCGGCGGCGCCTCTCCTCGTTTCTGTCGCTGGCTCGGCTCCGACCGCCGCCGTTATTTGCGGTGGAGACAGACTGCGGGATGACCTTTTTTTGAGCGAAAAACTGCGGGAGCTTACATTTTATAGAGAGAAAAGTTCACGGGTGCAGCGGCCTACTAACCCAGCCCAGCCCACCACCTATCGGCTTTCCCGAGTCCCGAATTCAAAGCCCATTTATGCGGAAATAAAAACTTACTGCGTGTGACTTTTATTCTCAAAGACGAAAAAATACATACATTTCGAAAAAGAACGAAAAAGGAAATTGTACTGTACCTGTTAAAGCCAAATGGATGGAATACAATCGCTTAGTTGACAAGGACGGCAAAGTAGTCAACGAATTTATTCGTCCACTCAGTTGATGCAATATCATTTAGCCGATTGTGAAAACCCTAGCGACTTCCCGCCGTCTTCCCATCTTACCGCCGTCAGGGTGCGTCGTCGGGCAAAGCCCTCACGGTGCCGGCAGCGAAGAGGTCCGGTTCGGGGGCAGCTTGTTGGGGGAGTCTTCAAGGTCTTGGAGAGCTACTACGGTTGGAGAAGGACACGAGAGCCTCCATGTCATACTAGGAGTAGGGGTGCAGGTCCACTGGCCTAGCGACAACGTCGATGGCAACGAACAGGTCCATGGACGGGAACTGCTGCCACAACCGCCGCCGGAGTGCTGGTTGTAGAGGCTCCTCCCCACCCGGAATGCTACTGGATGTACATTCAGGTCGAGTTGGTGAGGTTATTCATAAGCACATTGGCTACATGGTGACGCCCTTGAATTCGTCGGCCACCTCCTGGCCATCACGGTGGCCGATCGAGCAAAAAGTTGTGGCCTTCCGGCGAGCTCGCAACACTTAGGTACGTTAGCACCTCCACGTAGTAGGCGTCGCTCGAGTGGCGTGGCCTGCCTCCACTTCACAGTAGAAGTAGGGGTGCAGGTCCGCAATATATATGGCGACGAACGGGTTGATGAATGGGACGTGCCGTTCCAGCCACCGCCAGAGGTGCTGGTTGTAGAGGCTCTTCCCCACCCAGAAGGCCAGAATGCCACTGGAGGTATAGAAGGGTGGTCCTGGTATTTGAAAGGCCCCAGGAAAAAAAAATCAAATTAGGGGCCATGAAGTCTAGGCTTGTGTCTCGCTTATTGTTGTGAGAATGAATCCGACGGTAGTAAGTAGGGGTACGAATCGAGGCTAGACCTAGCTACGGCACAAGTATGACAAAAGTTTTACAAGTTTGGGTCCCTCGAGGTGGAGGTAAAACCCTACGTCTCAAGCTCTGGAATTCTTCTTCTTCTTCTTCTGTTTGAGGATTAGAAGTTATTGTGAACCCTAGTCCTAGAGTTAGGGGGTGACTTATATAGAGAGC